>NW_026113368.1:0-26897 GCF_024323335.1 Lathyrus oleraceus | reverse complement strand
CCATGAAATTTGATTGAATTGTGGGAATGATGAAAATGTTACTATTAAACCCATGAAATTTGATTGAATTGTGGGAATGATGAAAATGTTACTGTTAAACCCATGATATTTGATTGAATTGTGGGAATGATGAAAATGTTGCTATTAAATCCATGAAATTTGAATGAATTTTATGAATTATGAAAATGTTGTTGTTAAACCCATGAAATTTGATTGAATTGTGTGGAATGATGATGATTTTGTTTGTTAAACCATGAAATTTGATTGAATGTGTGAATGATGAAAATGTTGCTATTAAATCATGAAATTTGAAATGTGAATGTCTGAATTATGAAAATGTTGTTGTTAAACCCATGAAATTTGATTGAATTGTGTGAATGATGAAGATTTTATTTTTAAACCCATGAAATTTGATGAATTTTGTGAATGATGAAAATGTTATTGTTAAACCATGAAATTTGATTGAATTGTGGGAATGATGAAAATGTTACTGTTAAAACCATGATATTTGATTGAATTGTGGGAATGATGAAAATGTTGCTATTAAATCCATGAAATTTGAATGAATTGTGAATTATGAAAATGTTGTTGTTAAACCCATGAATTTGATTTGATGAATTGTGTATGATGATGATTTTGTTGTTAAACCCATGAAATTTGTTTGAATTGTGGGAATGATGAAAATGTTGCTATTAAATCAATGAAATTTGAATGAATTTTGTGAATTATGAAAATGTTGTTGTTAAACCCATGAAATTTGATTGAATTGTGTGAATGATGATGATTGTTGTTAAACCCATGAAATTGATTGAATTGTGTGAATTATGAAAATGTTGCTATTAAATCCATGAAATTTGAGTGAATTGTGTGATTATGAAAATGTTGTTGTTAAACCCATGAAATTTGATTGAATTGTGTGAATGATGAAGATTTATGTTTAAACCATGAAATTTGATAATTTTAATTTTGTGAATGATGAAAATTTATTGTTAAACCCATGAAATTTGATTGAATTGTGGGAATGATGAAAATGTTACTGTTAAACCCATGATATTTGATTGAATTGTGGGAATGATGAAAATGTTGCTGTTAAATCCATGAATTTGATTGAATTGTGTGAATGATGAAAATGTTGTTGTTAAACCCATGAAATTTGATTGAATTTGGTGAATGATGAAAATGTTGTTGTTAAACCCATGAAATTGATTGAATTGTGGGAATGATGAAAATGTTACTATTAACCCATGAAATTTGATTGAATTGTGGGAATGATGAAATGTTACTGTTAAACCCATGATATTTGATTGAATTGTGGGAATGATGAAAATGTTGCTATTAAATCCATGAAATTTGATTGAATTTAGAATTATGAAAATGTTGTTGTTAAACCCATGAAATTTGATTGAATTGTGTGGATGTGATGATGTTTTGTTGTTAAACCCATGAAATTTGATTGAATTGTGTGAATGATGAAAATGTTGCTATTAAATCCATGAAATTTGAGTGAATTTTGTGAATTATGAAAATGTTGTTGTTAAACCCATGAAATTTGATTGAATTGTGTGAATGATGAAGATTTTATTTTTAAACCCATGAAATTTGATAGAATTTGTGAATGATGAAAATGTATTGTTAAACCATGAATTTGATTGAATTGTGGGAATGATGAAAATGTTATTGTTAAAACCATGATATTTGATTGAATTGTGGGAATGATGAAAATGTTGCTATTAAATCCATGAAATTTGACTGAATTGTGTGAATTATGAAAATGTTGTTGTTAAACCCATGAAATTTGATTGAATTGTGTGAATGATGTGATTTTGTTGTTAAACCCATGAAATTTGATGAATTGTGGGAATGATGAAAATGTTACTATTAAACCCATGAAGTTTGATTGAATTGTGGGAATGATGAAAATGTTATGTTAAACCCATGATATTTGATTGAATTGTGGGAATGATGAAAAGTTGCTATTAAATCCATGAAATTTGAATGAATTTTGTGAATTATGAAAATGTTGTTGTTAAACCCATGAAATTTGATTGAATTGTGTGGAATGATGATGATTTTGTTGTTAAACCCATGAAATTTGATTGAATTGTGTGAATGATGAAAATGTTGCTATTAAATCCATGAAATTTGAGTGAATTGTGTGAATTATGAAAATGTTGTTGTTAAACCCATGAAATTTGATTGAATTGTGTGAATGATGAAGATTTTATTTTTAAACCCATGAAATTTGATAGAATTTTGTGAATGATGAAATGTTATTGTTAAACCCATGAAATTTGATTGAATTGTGGGAATGATGAAAATGTTACTGTTAAACCCATGAATTTGATTGAATTGTGGGAATGATGAAAATGTTGCTATTAAATCCATGAAATTTGAATGAATTTGTGAATTATGAAAATGTTGTTGTTAAACCCATGAAATTTGATTGAATTGTGTGAATGATGATGATTTGTTGTTAAACCCATGAAATTTGATTGAATTGTGGGAATGATGAAAATGTTGCTATTAAATCAATGAAATTTGAATGAATTTGTGAATTATGAAAATGTTGTTGTTAAACCCATGAAATTTGATTGAATTGTGTGAATGATGATGATTTTGTTGTTAAACCCATGAAATTTGAATGAATTGTGTGAATTATGAAAATGTTATTATTAAACCCATGAAATTTGATTGAATTGTGGGAATGATGAAAAGTTACTGTTAAAACCCATGAAATTGATTGAATTGTGGGAATGATGAAAATGTTGCTATTAAACCATGGAATTTGATGAATTGTGTGAATTATGAAAATGTTGTTGTTAAACCCATGAAATTTGATTGAATTGTGTGAATGATGTTGATTTTGTTGTTAAACCCATGAAATTTGATGAATTGTGGGAATGATGAAAATGTTACTATTAAACCATGAAGTTTGATTGAATTGTGGGAATGATGAAATGTTACTGTTAAACCCATGATATTTGATTGAATTGTGGGAATGATGAAAATGTTGCTATTAAATCCATGAAATTTGAATGAATTTTATGAATTATGAAAATGTTGTTGTAAACCCATGAAATTTGATTGAATTGTGTGGATGATGATGATTTTGTTGTTAAACCCATGAAATTTGATTGAATTGTGTGAATGATGAAAATGTTGCTATTAAATCCATGAAATTTGAGTGAATTGTGTGAATTATGAAAATGTTGTTGTTAAACCCATGAAATTTGATTGAATTGTGTGAATGATGAAGATTTTATTTTTAAACCATGAAATTTGATAGAATTTTGTGAATGATGAAAATGTTATTGTTAAACCCATGAAATTTGATTGAATTGTGGGAATGATGAAAATGTTACTGTTAAACCCATGATATTTGATTGAATTGTGGGAATGATGAAAATGTTGCTATTAAATCCATGAAATTTGAATGAAATTTGTGAATTATGAAAATGTTGTGTGTTAAACCCATGAAATTTGATTGAATTGTGTGAATGATGATGATTGTGTTTAAACCATGAAATTTGATTGAATTGTGGGAATGATGAAAATGTTGCTATTAAATCAATGAAATTTGAATGAATTGTGAATTATGAAAATGTTGTTGTTAAACCCATGAAATTTGATTGAATTGTGTGAATGATGATGATTTTGTTGTTTTAAACCCATGAAATTTGATTGAATTGTGTGAATTATGAAATGTTGCTATTAAATCCATGATGAAATTTGAGTGAATTGTGTGAATTATGAAAAATGTTGTTGTAAACCCATGAAATTTGATTGAATTGTGTGAATGATGTGATTTTGTTGTTAAACCCATGAAATTTGATTGAATTGTGGGAATGATGAAAATGTTACTATTAAACCATGAAATTTGATTGAATTGTGGGAATGATGAAAATGTTACTGTTTAAACCCATGATATTTGATTGAATTGTGGGAATGATGAAAATGTTGCTATTAAATCCATGAAATTTGAATGAATTTTGTGAATTATGAAAATGTTGTGTTAAACCCATGAAATTTGATTGAATTGTGTGAATGATGATGATTTTGTTGTTAAACCCATGAAATTTGATTGAATTGTGTGAATGATGAAAATGTTGCTATTAAATCATGAAATTTGAGTGAATTGTGTGAATTATGAAAATGTTGTTGTTAAACCCATGAAATTTGATTGAATTGTGTGAATGATGAAGATTTTATTTTTAAACCCATGAAATTTGATAGAATTTGTGAATGATGAAAATGTTATTGTAAACCCATGAATTTGATTGAATTGTGGGAATGATGAAAATGTTACTGTTAAACCCATGATATTTGATTGAATTGTGGAATGATGAAAATGTTGCTATTAAATCCATGAAATTTGAATGAATTTTGTGAATTATGAAAATGTGTTGTTAAACCCATGAAATTTGATTGAATTGTGTGAATGATGATGATTTTGTTGTTAAACCCATGAAATTTGATTGAATTGTGGGAATGATGAAAATGTTGCTATTAAATCCATGAAATTGAATGAATTTTGTGAATTATGAAAATGTTGTGTTAAACCATGAAATTTGATTGAATTGTGTGAATGATGATGATTTGTTGTTAAACCCATGAAATTTGATTGAATTGTGTGAATTATGAAAATGTTGCTATTAAATCCATGAAATTTGTGAATTGTGTGAATTATGAAAATGTTGTTGTTAAACCCATGAAATTGATTGAATTGTGTGAATGATGAAGATTTTATTTTTAAACCCATGAAATTTGATAGAATTTTGTGAATGATGAAAATGTTATTGTTAAACCCATGAAATTTGATTGAATTGTGGAATGATGAAAATGTTACTGTTAAACCCATGATATTTGATTGAATTGTGGGAATGATGAAAATGTTGCTATTAAATCCATGAAATTGAATGAATTTTGTGAATATGAAAATGTTGTTGTTAAACCCATGAAATTTGATTGAATTGTGGAATGATGATGATTTGTTGTTAAACCCATGAAATTTGATTGAATTGTGGGAATGATGAAAATGTTGCTATTAAATCCATGAAATTTGATGAATTTTGGGAATTATGAAAATGTTGTGTTAAACCCATGAAATTTGATTGAATTGTGTGAATGATGATGATTTGTTGTTAAACCATGAAATTTGATTGAATTGTGTGAATTATGAAAATGTTACTTGTTAAATCCATGAAATTTGATTGAATTGTGTGAATGATGAAAATTTGTTGTTAAACCCATGAAATTTGATTGAATTGTGGGAATGATGAAAATGTTGCTATTAAATCCATGAAATTTGAATGAATTGTGTGAATTATGAAAATGTTGTTGTTAAACCCATGAAATTTGATTGAATTGTGTGAATGATATGATTTGTTGTTTTTAAACCCATGAAATTTGATTGAATTGTGGGAATGATGAAAATGTTACTATTAAACCCATGAAATTTGATTGAATTGTGGGAATGATGAAAATGTTACTGTTAAACCCATGAAATTTGATTGAATTGTGGGAATGATGAAAATGTTGCTATTAATCCATGAAATTTGAATGAATTTGTGAATATGAAAATGTTGTTGTTAAACCATGAAATTTGATTGAATTGTGTGGATGATGATGATTTTGTTGTTAAACCCATGAAATTTGATTGAATTGTGTGAATGATGAAAATGTTGCTATTAAATCCATGAAATTTGAGTGAATTGTGTGAATTATGAAAATGTTGTTGTTAAACCCATGAAATTTGATTGAATTGTGTGAATGATGAAAATGTTATTGTTAAACCATGAAATTTGATTGAATTGTGGAATGATGAAAATGTTGCTGTTAAACCCATGAAATTGATTGAATTGTGTGAATGATGAAAATGTTGTTGTTAAACCATGAAATTTGATTGAATTGTGTGAATGATGAAAATGTGCTATTAAATCCATGAAATTTGATTGAATTGTGAATGATGAAAATGTTGTTGTTAAACCCATGAAATTTGATTGAATTGGGAATGATGAAAATGTTATGTTAAACCCATGAATTTGATGAATTGTGGGAATGATGAAAATGTTGCTGTTAAACCCATGAAATTTGATTGAATTGTGTGAATGATGATGATTTGTTGTTAAACCCATGAAATTTGATTGAATTGTGTGAATGATGAAATGTTGCTATTAAACCATGAAATTTGATTGAATTGTGTGAATTATGAAAATGTTGTTGTTAAACCCATGAAATTGATTGAATTGTGTGAATGATGAAGATTTTATTTTTAAACCCATGAAATTTGATAATTTTGTGAATGATGAAAATGTTATTTTTAAACCCATGAAATTTGATTGAATTGTGGGAATGATGAAAATGTTACTGTTAAAACCCATGATATTTGATTGAATTGTGGGAATGATGAAAATGTTGCTATTAAATCCATGGAATTTGAATGAATTGTGTGAATTATGAAAATGTTGTTGTTAAACCATGAAATTTGATTGAATTGTGTGAATGATGTTGATTTTGTGTAAACCCATGAAATTTGATTGAATTGTGGGAATGATGAAAATGTTACTATTAAACCATGAAATTTGATTGAATTGTGGGAATGATGAAAATGTTACTGTTAAACCCATGATATTTGATTGAATTGTGGGAATGATGAAAATGTTGCTATTAAATCCATGAAATTTGAATGAATTTGTGAATTATGAAAATGTTGTTGTTAAACCATGAAATTTGATTGAATTGTGTGAATGATGATGATTTTGTTGTTAAACCCATGAAATTTGATTGAATTGTGTGAATGATGAAAATGTTGCTATTAAATCCATGAAATTTGAGTGAATTGTGTGAATTATGAAAATGTTGTTGTTAAACCCATGAAATTTGATTGAATTGTGTGAATGATGAAGATTTTATTTTAAACCCATGAAATTTGATTGAATTTGTGAATGATGAAAATGTTATTGTAAACCCATGAAATTTGATTGAATTGTGGGAATGATGAAAATGTTACTGTTAAACCCATGAAATTTGATTGAATTGTGGGAATGATGAAAATGTTGCTATTAAATCCATGAAATTTGAATGAATTTTGTGAATTATGAAAATGTTGTTGTTAAACCCATGAAATTTGATTGAATTGTGTGAATGATGATGATTTGTTGTTTAAACCCATGAATTTGATTGAATTGTGGAATGATGAAAATGTTGCTATTAAATCATGAAATTGAATGAATTTGTGAATTATGAAAATGTTGTTGTTAAACCCATGAAATTTGATTGAATTGTGTGAATGATGATGATTTTGTTGTTAAACCCATGAAATTTGATTGAATTGTGTGAATTATGAAAATGTTGCTATTAAATCCATGAAATTTGAGTGAATTTGTGTGAATTATGAAAATGTTGTTGTTAAACCCATGAAATTTGATTGAATTGTGTGAATGATGAAGATTTATTTTTAAACCCATGAAATTTGAATAATTTTGTGAATGATGAAAATGTTATTGTTAAACCCATGAAATTTGATTGAATTGTGGGAATGATGAAAATGTTACTGTTAAAACCCATGATATTTGATTGAATTGTGGGAATGATGAAAATGTTGCTATTAAATCCATGGAATTTGACTGAATTGTGTGAATTATGAAAATGTTGTTGTTAAACCCATGAAATTTGATTGAATTGTGTGAATGATGTTGATTTTGTTGTTAAACCCATGAAATTTGATTGAATTGTGGGAATGATGAAAATGTTACTATTAAACCCATGAAGTTTGATTGAATTGTGGGAATGATGAAAATGTTACTGTTAAACCCATGATATTTGATTGAATTGGGAATGATGAAAATGTTGCTATTAAATCCATGAAATTTGAATGAATTTTGTGAATTATGAAAATGTTGTTGTTAAACCCATGAAATTTGATTGAATTGTGTGGATGATGATGATTTTGTTGTTAAACCCATGAAATTTGATTGAATTGTGTGAATGATGAAAATGTTGCTATTAAATCCATGAAATTTGAGTGAATTGTGTGAATTATGAAAATGTTGTTGTTAAACCCATGAAATTTGATTGAATTGTGTGAATGATGAAGATTTTATTTTTAAACCATGAAATTTGATATAATTTGTGAATGATGAAAATGTTATTGTTAAACCCATGAAATTTGATTGAATTGTGGGAATGATGAAAATGTTACTGTTAAACCCATGATATTTGATTGAATTGTGGGAATGATGAAAATGTTGCTATTAAATCCATGGAATTTGAATGAATTGTGTGAATTATGAAAATGTTGTTGTTAAACCCATGAAATTTGATTGAATTGTGTGAATGATGATGATTTTGTTGTTAAACCCATGAAATTTGATTGAATTGTGGGAATGATGAAAATGTTACTGTTAAACCCATGAATTTGATTGAATTGTGGGAATGATGAAAATGTTACTGTTAAACCCATGATATTTGATTGAATTGTGGGAATGATGAAAATGTTGCTATTAAATCCATGAAATTTGAATGAATTTTGAATTATGAAAATGTTGTTGTTAAACCCATGAAATTTGATTGAATTGTGTGGATGATGATGATTTTGTTGTTAAACCCATGAAATTTGATTGAATTGTGTGAATGATGAAAATGTTGCTATTAAATCCATGAAATTTGAGTGAATTGTGTGAATTATGAAAATGTTGTTGTTAAACCATGAAATTTGATTGAATTGTGTGAATGATGAAGATTTTATTTAACCCATGAAATTTGATAGAATTTTGTGAATGATGAAAATGTTATTGTTAAACCCATGAAATTTGATTGAATTGTGGAATGATGAAAATGTTACTGTTAAACCCATGATATTTGATTGAATTGTGGGAATGATGAAAATGTTGCTATTAAATCCATGAAATTTGAATGAATTTTGTGAATTATGAAAATGTTGTTGTTAAACCCATGAAATTTGATTGAATTGTGTGAATGATGATGATTTTGTTGTTAAACCCATGAAATTGTTGAATTGTGGGAATGATGAAAATGTTGCTATTAAATCCATGAAATTTGAATGAATTTTGTGAATTATGAAAATGTTGTTGTTAAACCCATGAAATTTGATTGAATTGTGTGAATGATGATGATTTTTTGTTAAACCCATGAAATTTGATTGAATTGTGTGAATGATGAAAATGTTGCTATTAAATCCATGAAATTTGAGTGAATTGTGTGAATTATGAAAATGTTGTTTAAAACCATGAAATTGATTGAATTGTGTGAATGATGAAGATTTGTTGTTAAACCCATGAAATTTGATGAATTGGTGAATGATGAAAATGTTATGTTAAACCCATGAAATTTGATTGAATTGTGGGAATGATGAAATGTTACTGTTAAACCCATGATATTTGATTGAATTGTGGGAATGATGAAAATGTTGCTATTAAATCCATGAAATTTGAATTATGAATTGAATATGAAAATGTTGTTGTTAAACCCATGAAATTTGATTGAATTGTGTGATGATGATGATTTTGTTGTTAAACCATGAAATTTGATTGAATTGTGTGAATGATGAAAATGTTGCTATTAAATCCATGAAATTTGAGTGAATTGTGTGAATTATGAAAATGTTGTTGTTAAACCATGAAATTTGATTGAATTGTGAATGATGAAGATTTTATTTTAAACCCATGAAATTTGATTAATTTTGTGAATGATGAAAATGTTATTGTTAAACCATGAAATTTGATTGAATTGTGGGAATGATGAAAATGTTACTGTTAAACCCATGAATTTGATTGAATTGTGGAATGATGAAAATGTTGCTATTAAATCCATGGAATTTGAATGAATTGTGTGAATTATGAAAATGTGTTGTTTTAAACCCATGAAATTTGATTGAATTGTGTGAATGATGATGATTTTGTTGTTAAAACCATGAAATTTGATTGAATTGTGGGAATGATGAAAATGTTACTATTAAACCCATGAAATTTGATTGAATTGTGGGAATGATGAAATGTTGTTAAACCCATGAAATTTGATTGAATTGTGGGAATGATGAAAATGTTGCTATTAAATCATGAAATTTGAATGAATTTTGTGAATTATGAAAATGTTGTTGTTAAACCCATGAAATTTGATTGAATTGTGTGAATGATGATGATTTTGTTGTTAAACCCATGAAATTTGATTGAATTGTGTGAATGATGAAAATGTTGCTATTAAATCCATGAAATTGGAGTGAATTGTGTGAATTATGAAAATGTTGTTGTTAAACCCATGAAATTTGATTGAATTGTGTGAATGATGAAGTTTATTTTAAACCCATGAAATTTGATATAATTTTGTGAATGATGAAAATGTTATTGTTAAACCATGAAATTTGATTGAATTGTGGGATGATGAAAATGTACTGTTAAACCCATGATATTTGATTGAATTGTGGGAATGATGAAAATGTTGCTATTAAACCATGAAATTTGAATGAATTGTGTGAATTATGAAAATGTTGTTGTTAAACCCATGAAATTTGATTGAATTGTGTGAATGATGATGATTTGTGTTAAACCATGAAATTTGATGAATTGTGTGAATGATGAAAATGTTACTATTAAACCCATGAAATTTGATTGAATTGTGGGAATGATGAAAATGTTGTTGTTAAACCCATGATATTTGATTGAATTGTGGGAATGATGAAAATGTTGCTATTAAATCCATGAAATTTGAATGAATTTTGTGAATTATGAAAATTGTTGTTAAACCCATGAAATTTGATTGAATTGTGTGGATGATGATGATTTTGTTGTTAAACCCATGAAATTTGATTGAATTGTGTGAATGATGAAATGTTGCTATTAAATCCATGAAATTTGAGTGAATTGTGTGAATTATGAAAATGTTGTTGTTAAACCCATGAAATTTGATTGAATTGTGTGAATGATGAAGATTTTATTTTTAAACCCATGAAATTTGATATAATTTTGTGAATGATGAAAATGTTATTGTTAAACCCATGAAATTTGATTGAATTGTGGAATGATGAAAATGTTATTGTTAAAACCATGATATTTGATTGAATTGTGAGAATGATGAAAATGTTGCTATTAAATCCATGGAATTTGATGAATTGTGTGAATTATGAAAATGTTGTTGTTAAAACCATGAAATTTGATTGAATTGTGTGAATGATGTTGATTTTGTTGTTAAACCCATGAAATTTGATTGAATTGTGGAATGATGAAAATGTTACTATTAAACCCATGAAGTTTGATTGAATTGTGGGAATGATGAAAATGTTACTGTTAAACCCATGATATTTGATTGAATTGTGGGAATGATGAAAATGTTGCTATTAAATCCATGAAATTTGAATGAATTTATGAATATGAAAATGTTGTTGTTAAACCCATGAAATTTGATTGAATTGTGTGGATGATGATGATTTTGTTGTTAAACCATGAAATTTGATTGAATTGTGTGAATGATGAAAATGTTGCTATTAAATCCATGAAATTTGAGTGAATTGTTGAATTATGAAAATGTTGTTGTTAAACCCATGAAATTTGATTGAATTGTTTGAATGATGAAGATTTTATTTTTAAACCCATGAAATTTGATAGAATTTTGTGAATGATGAAAATGTTATTGTTAAACCCATGAAATTTGATTGAATTGTGGGAATGATGAAAATGTTACTGTTAAACCATGATATTTGATTGAATTGTGGGAATGATGAAAATGTTGCTATTAAATCCATGAAATTTGAATGAATTTTGTGAATTATGAAAATGTTGCTGTTAAACCCATGAAATTTGATTGAATTGTGTGAATGATGATGTTTTGTTGTTAAACCCATGAAATTTGTTTGAATTGTGGGAATGATGAAAATGTTGCTATTAAATCCAATGAAATTGAATGAATTTTGTGAATTATGAAAATGTTGTTGTTAAACCCATGAAATTTGATTGAATTGTGTGAATGATGATGATTTTGTTGTTAAACCCATGAAATTTGATTGAATTGTGTGAATTATGAAATGTTACTATTAAATCGATGAAATTTGAGTGAATTGTGTGAATTATGAAAATGTTGTTGTTAAACCATGAAATTTGATTGAATTGTGTGAATGATGTTGATTTTGTTGTTAAACCCATGAAATTTGATTGAATTGTGTGAATGATGAAAATGTTACTGTTAAACCCATGAAGTTTGATTGAATTGTGGGAATGATGAAAATGTACTGTTAAACCCATGATATTTGATTGAATTGTGGGAATGATGAAAACGTTGCTATTAAATCCATGAAATTTGAATGAATTTATGAATTATGAAATGTTGTTGTTAAACCCATGAAATTTGATAGAATTGTGTGGTGATGATGATTTTGTGTTTAAACCCATGAAATTTGATTGAATAGTGTGAATGATGAAAATGTTGCTACAAATCCATGAAATTTAGTGAATTGTGAATTATGAAAATGTTGTTGTTAAACCCATGAAATTTGATTGAATTGTTTGAATGATGAAGATTTTATTTTTAAACCCATGAAATTTGATAGAATTTTGTGAATGATGAAAATGTTATTGTTAAACCCATGAAATTGATTGAATTGTGGGAATGATGAAAAATGTTGCTTTAAATCCATGGAATTTGATTGAATTGTGTGAATTATGAAAATGTTGTTGTTAAACCCATGAAATTTGATTGAATTGTGTGAATGATGTTGATTTTGTTTTAAACCCATGAAATTTGATTGAATTGTGGGAATGATGAAAATGTTACTGTTAACCCATGAATTTGATTGAATTGTGGGAATGATGAAAATGTTACTGTTAAACCCATGATATTTGATTGAATTGTGGGAATGATGAAAATGTTGCTATTAAATCCATGAAATTTGAATGAATTTTATGAATTATGAAATGTTGTTGTTAAACCCATGAAATTTGATTGAATTGTGTGGATGATGATGATTTTGTTGTTAAACCCATGAAATTTGATTGAATTGTGTGAATGATGAAATGTTGCTATTAAATCCATGAAATTGAGTGAATTGTGTGAATTATGAAAATGTTGTTGAAACCCATGAAATTTGATTGAATTGTGTGAATGATGAAGATTTTATTTTAAACCCATGAAATTTGATATAATTTTGTGAATGATGAAAATGTTATTGTTAAACCCATGAAATTTGATTGAATTGTGGGAATGATGAAAATGTTACTGTTAAACCCATGATATTTGATTGAATTGTGGGAAATGATGAAATGTGCTATTAAATCCATGAAATTTGAATGAATTTTGTGAATTATGAAAATGTTGCTGTTAAACCCATGAAATTTGATTGAATTGTGTGAATGATGATGATTTTGTTGTTAAACCCATGAAATTTGTTTGAATTGTGGGAATGATGAAAATGTTGCTATTAAATCAATGAAATTTGAATGAATTTTGTGAATTATGAAAATGTTGTTGTTAAACCCATGAAATTTGATTGAATTGTGTGAATGATGATGATTTTGTTGTTAAACCCATGAAATTTGATTGAATTGTGTGAATTATGAAAATGTTACTATTAAATCGATGAAATTTGAGTGAATTGTGTGAATTATGAAAATGTTGTTGTTAAACCCATGAAATTTGATTGAATTGTGTGAATGATGTTGATTTTGTTGTTAAACCCATGAAATTTGATTGAATTGTGGGAATGATGAAAATGTTACTATAAACCCATGAATTTGATTGAATTGTGGGAATGATGAAAATGTTACTGTTAAACCCATGATATTTGATTGAATTGTGGGAATGATGAAAATGTTGCTATTAAATCCATGAAATTTGAATGAATTTTGTGAATTATGAAAATGTTGTTGTTAAACCCATGAAATTTGATTGAATTGTGTGGATGATGATGATTTGTTGTTAAACCCATGAAATTTGATTGAATTGTGTGAATGATGAAAATGTTGCTATAAATCCATGAAATTTGAGTGAATGTGTGAATTATGAAAATGTTGTTGTTAAACCCATGAAATTTGATTGAATTGTGTGAATGATGAAGATTTTATTTTTAAACCCATGAAATTTGATAGAATTTGTGAATGATGAAAATGTTATTGTTAAACCCATGAAATTTGATTGAATTGTGGGAATGATGAAATGTTACTGTTAAACCCATGAAATTTGATTGAATTGTGGGAATGATGAAAATGTTGCTATTAAATCCATGAAATTTGATTGAATTGTGTGAATGATGATGATTTGTTGTTAAACCCATGAAATTTGATTGAATTGTGTGAATTATGAAAATGTTGCTATTAAATCCATGAAATTTGAGTGAATTGTGTGAATTATGAAAATGTTGTTGTTAAACCCATGAAATTTGATTGAATTGTGTGAATGATGAAGATTTTATTTTTAAACCCATGAAATTTGATATAATTTTGTGAATGATGAAAATGTTATTGTTAAACCCATGAAATTTGATTGAATTGTGGGAATGATGAAAATGTTACTGTTAAAACCATGATATTTGATTGAATTGTGGGAATGATGAAAATGTTGCTATTAAATCCATGGAATTTGATGAATTGTGTGAATTATGAAAATGTTGTTGTTAAACCCATGAAATTTGATTGAATTGTGTGAATGATGTTGATTTTGTTGTTAAACCCATGAAATTTGATTGAATTGTGGGAATGATGAAAATGTTACTATTAAACCCATGAAGTTTGATTGAATTGTGGGAATGATGAAAATGTTACTGTTAAACCCATGATATTTGATTGAATTGTGGGAATGATGAAAATGTTGCTATTAAATCCATGAAATTTGAATGAATTTTATGAATTATGAAAATGTTGTTGTTAAACCCATGAAATTTGATTGAATTGTGTGGATGATGATGATTTTGTTGTTAAACCCATGAAATTTGATTGAATTGTGTGAATGATGAAAATGTTGCTATTAAATCCATGAAATCTGAGTGAATTGTGTGAATTATGAAAATGTTGTTGTTAAACCCATGAAATTTGATTGAATTGTGTGAATGATGAAGATTTTATTTTTAAACCCATGAAATTTGATAGAATTTTGTGAATGATGAAAATGTTATTGTTAAACCCATGAAATTTGATTGAATTGTGGGAATGATGAAAATGTTACTGTTAAACCCATGATATTTGATTGAATTGTGGGAATGATGAAAATGTTGCTATTAAATCCATGAAATTTGAATGAATTTTGTGAATTATGAAAATGTTGTTGTTAAACCCATGAAATTTGATTGAATTGTGTGAATGATGATGATTTTGTTGTTAAACCCATGAAATTTGATTGAATTGTGTGAATGATGAAAATGTTGCTATTAAATCCATGAAATTTGAGTGAATTGTGTGAATTATGAAAATGTTGTTGTTAAACCCATGAAATTTGATTGAATTGTGTGAATGATGAAGATTTTATTTTTAAACCCATGAAATTTGATTGAATTTTGTGAATGATGAAAATGTTATTGTTAAACCCATGAAATTTGATTGAATTGTGGGAATGATGAAAATGTTACTGTTAAACCCATGATATTTGATTGAATTGTGGGAATGATGAAAATGTTGCTATTAAATCCATGAAATTTGAATGAATTTGTGAATTATGAAAATGTTGTTGTTAAACCCATGAAATTTGATTGAATTGTGTGAATGATGATGATTTTGTTGTTAAACCCATGAAATTTGATTGAATTGTGGGAATGATGAAAATGTTGCTATTAAATCCATGAAATTTGAATGAATTTTGTGAATTATGAAAATGTTGTTGTTAAACCCATGAAATTTGATTGAATTGTGTGAATGATGATGATTTTGTTGTTAAACCCATGAAATTTGATTGAATTGTGTGAATTATGAAAATGTTACTATTAAATCCATGAAATTTGATTGAATTGTGTGAATTATGAAAATGTTGTTGTTAAACCCATGAAATTTGATTGAATTGTGGGAATGATGAAAATGTTGCTATTAAATCCATGAAATTTGACTGAATTGTGTGAATTATGAAAATGTTGTTGTTAAACCCATGAAATTTGATTGAATTGTGTGAATGATGTTGATTTTGTTGTTAAACCCATGAAATTTGATTGAATTGTGGGAATGATGAAAATGTTACTATTAAACCCATGAAATTTGATTGAATTGTGGGAATGATGAAAATGTTACTGTTAAACCCATGATATTTGATTGAATTGTGGGAATGATGAAAATGTTGCTATTAAATCCATGAAATTTGAATGAATTTTTGAATTATGAAAATGTTGTTGTTAAACCCATGAAATTTGATTGAATTGTGTGGATGATGATGATTTTGTTGTTAAACCCATGAAATTTGATTGAATTGTGTGAATGATGAAAATGTTGCTATTAAATCCATGAAATTTGAGTGAATTGTCTGAATTATGAAAATGTTGTTGTTAAACCCATGAAATTTGATTGAATTGTTTGAATGATGAAGATTTTATTTTTAAACCCATGAAATTTGATAGAATTTTGTGAATGATGAAAATGTTATTGTTAAACCCATGAAATTTGATTGAATTGTGGGAATGATGAAAATGTTACTGTTAAACCCATGATATTTGATTGAATTGTGGGAATGATGAAAATGTTGCTATTAAATCCATGAAATTTGAATGAATTTTGTGAATTATGAAAATGTTGTTGTTAAACCCATGAAATTTGATTGAATTGTGTGTATGATGATGATTTTGTTGTTAAACCCATGAAATTTGTTGAATTGTGGGAATGATGAAAATGTTGCTATTAAATCATGAAATTTGAATGAATTTTGTGAATTATGAAAATGTTGTTGTTAAACCCATGAAATTTGATTGAATTGTGTGAATGATGATGATTTTGTTGTTAAACCCATGAAATTTAATTGAATTGTGTGAATTATGAAAATGTTGCTATTAAATCGATGAAATTTGAGTGAATTGTGTGAATTATGAAATGTTGTTGTTAAACCCATGAAATTTGATTGAATTGTGTGAATGATGAAGATTTTGTTGTTAAACCCATGAAATTTGATTGAATTGTGGAATGATGAAAATGTTACTGTTAAACCCATGAAATTTGATTGAATTGTGGGAATGATGAAATGTTACTGTTAAACCCATGATATTTGATTGAATTGTGGGAATGATGAAAACGTTGCTATTAAATCCATGAAATTTGAATGAATTTTGTGAATTATGAAAATGTTGTTGTTAAACCCATGAAATTTGATTGAATTGTGTGGATGATGATGATTTTGTTGTTAAACCCATGAAATTTGATTGAATTGTGTGAATGATGAAAATGTTGCTATCAAATCCATGAAATTTGAGTGAATTGTCTGAATTATGAAAATGTTGTTGTTAAACCCATGAAATTTGATTGAATTGTTGAATGATGAAGATTTTATTTTTAAACCCATGAAATTTGATAGAATTTTGTGAATGATGAAAATGTTATTGTTAAACCCATGAAATTTGATTGAATTGTGGAATGATGAAAATGTTACTGTTAAACCCATGATATTTGATTGAATTGTGGGAATGATGAAAATGTTGCTATTAAACCATGAAATTTGATTGAATTGTGTGAATGATGATGATTTTGTTGTTAAACCCATGAAATTTGATTGAATTGTGTGAATGATGAAATGTTGCTATTAAATCCATGAAATTTGAGTGAATTGTGTGAATTATGAAAATGTTGTTGTTAAACCCATGAAATTTGATTGAATTGTGTGAATGATGAAGATTTTATTTTTAAACCCATGAAATTTGATATAATTTTGTGAATGATGAAAATGTTATTGTTAAACCCATGAAATTTGATTGAATTGTGGGAATGATGAAAATGTTACTGTTAAACCCATGATATTTGATTGAATTGTGGGAATGATGAAAATGTTGCTATTAAATCCATGAATTTGACTGAATTGTGTGAATTATGAAAATGTTGTTGTTAAACCCATGAAATTTGATTGAATTGTGTGAATGATGTTGATTTTGTTGTTAAACCCATGAAATTTGATTGAATTGTGGGAATGATGAAAATGTTACTATTAAACCCATGAAGTTTGATTGAATTGTGGGAATGATGAAAATGTTACTGTTAAACCCATGATATTTGATTGAATTGTGGGAATGATGAAAATGTTGCTATTAAATCCATGAAATTTGAATGAATTTGTGAATTATGAAAATGTTGTTGTTAAACCCATGAAATTTGATAGAATTGTGTGGATGATGATGATTTTGTTGTTAAACCCATGAAATTTGATTGAATTGTGTGAATGATGAAAATGTTGCTATTAAATCCATGAAATTTGAGTGAATTGTGTGAATTATGAAAATGTTGTTGTTAAACCCATGAAATTTGATTGAATTGTGTGAATGATGAAGATTTTATTTTTAAACCCATGAAATTTGATAGAATTTTGTGAATGATGAAAATGTTATTGTTAAACCCATGAAATTTGATTGAATTGTGGGAATGATGAAAATGTTACTGTTAAACCCATGATATTTGATTGAATTGTGGGAATGATGAAAATGTTGCTATTAAATCCATGAAATTTGAATGAATTTTGTGAATTATGAAAATGTTGTTGTTAAACCCATGAAATTTGATTGAATTGTGTGAATGATGATGATTTTGTTGTTAAACCCATGAAATTTGATTGAATTGTGGGAATGATGAAAATGTTGCTATTAAATCCATGAAATTTGAATGAATTTTGTGAATTATGAAAATGTTGTTGTTAAACCCATGAAATTTGATTGAATTGTGTGAATGATGATGATTTTGTTGTTAAACCCATGAAATTTGATTGAATTGTGTGAATTATGAAAATGTTGCTATTAAATCCATGAAATTTGAGTGAATTGTGTGAATTATGAAAATGTTGTTGTTAAACCCATGAAATTTGATTGAATTGTGTGAATGATGAAGATTTTATTTTTAAACCCATGAAATTTGATATAATTTTGTGAATGATGAAATGTTATTGTTAAACCCATGAAATTTGATTGAATTGTGGGAATGATGAAATGTTACTGTTAAACCCATGATATTTGATTGAATTGTGGGAATGATGAAAATGTTGCTATTAAATCCATGGAATTTGACTGAATTGTGTGAATTATGAAAATGTTGTTGTTAAACCCATGAAATTTGATTGAATTGTGTGAATGATGTTGATTTTGTTGTTAAACCATGAAATTTGATTGAATTGTGGGAATGATGAAAATGTTACTATTAAACCCATGAAGTTTGATTGAATTGTGGGAATGATGAAAATGTTACTGTTAAACCCATGATATTTGATTGAATTGTGGGAATGATGAAAATGTTGCTATTAAATCCATGAAATTTGAATGAATTTTATGAATTATGAAAATGTTGTTGTTAAACCCATGAAATTTGATAGAATTGTGTGGATGATGATGATTTTGTTGTTAAACCCATGAAATTTGATTGAATTGTGTGAATGATGAAAATGTTGCTATCAAATCCATGAAATCTGAGTGAATTGTCTGAATTATGAAAATGTTGTTGTTAAACCCATGAAATTTGATTGAATTGTTTGAATGATGAAGATTTTATTTTTAAACCCATGAAATTTGATAGAATTTTGTGAATGATGAAAATGTTATTGTTAAACCCATGAAATTTGATTGAATTGTGGGAATGATGAAAATGTTACTGTTAAACCCATGATATTTGATTGAATTGTGGGAATGATGAAAATGTTGCTATTAAATCCATGAAATTTGAATGAATTTTGTGAATTATGAAAATGTTGTTGTTAAACCCATGAAATTTGATTGAATTGTGTGAATGATGATGATTTTGTTGTTAAACCCATGAAATTTGTTTGAATTGTGGGAATGATGAAAATGTTGCTATTAAATCAATGAAATTTGAATGAATTTTGTGAATTATGAAAATGTTGTTGTTAAACCCATGAAATTTGATTGAATTGTGTGAATGATGATGATTTTGTTGTTAAACCCATGAAATTTGATTGAATTGTGTGAATTATGAAAATGTTGCTATTAAATCGATGAAATTTGAGTGAATTGTGTGAATTATGAAAATGTTGTTGTTAAACCCATGAAATTTGATTGAATTGTGTGAATGATGTTGATTTTGTTGTTAAACCCATGAAATTTGATTGAATTGTGGGAATGATGAAAATGTTACTATTAAACCCATGAAGTTTGATTGAATTGTGGGAATGATGAAAATGTTACTGTTAAACCCATGATATTTGATTGAATTGTGGGAATGATGAAAACGTTGCTATTAAATCCATGAAATTTGAATGAATTTTATGAATTATGAAAATGTTGTTGTTAAACCCATGAAATTTGATTGAATTGTGTGGATGATGATGATTTTGTTGTTAAACCCATGAAATTTGATTGAATTGTGTGAATGATGAAAATGTTGCTATTAAATCCATGAAATTTGAGTGAATTGTCTGAATTATGAAAATGTTGTTGTTAAACCCATGAAATTTGATTGAATTGTTTGAAATTTGATTGAATTGTGAATGATGAAAATTTTATTTTAAACCCATGAAATTTGATTGAATTTTGTGAATGATGAAAATGTTATTGTTAAACCCATGAATTTGATTGAATTGTGGGAATGATGAAAATGTTACTGTTAAACCCATGAAATTTGATTGAATTGTGGGAATGATGAAAATGTTGCTTTAAACCCATGAAATTTGATTGAATTGTGTGAATGATGATGATTTTGTTGTTAAACCCATGAAATTTGATTGAATTGTGTGAATTATGAAAATGTTGCTATTAAATCGATGAAATTTGAGTGAATTGTGTGAATTATGAAAATGTTGTTGTTAAACCCATGAAATTTGATTGAATTGTGTGAATGATGAAGATTTTATTTTTAAACCCATGAAATTTGATATAATTTTGTGAATGATGAAAATGTTATTGTTAAACCCATGAAATTTGATTGAATTGTGGGAATGATGAAAATGTTACTGTTAAAACCCATGATATTTGATTGAATTGTGGGAATGATGAAAATGTTGCTATTAAATCCATGGAATTTGACTGAATTGTGTGAATTATGAAAATGTTGTTGTTAAACCCATGAAATTTGATTGAATTGTGTGAATGATGTTGATTTTGTTGTTAAACCCATGAAATTTGATTGAATTGTGGGAATGATGAAAATGTTACTATTAAACCCATGAAGTTTGATTGAATTGTGGGAATGATGAAAATGTTACTGTTAAACCCATGATATTTGATTGAATTGTGGGAATGATGAAAATGTTGCTATTAAATCCATGAAATTTGAATGAATTTTATGAATTATGAAAATGTTGTTGTTAAACCCATGAAATTTGATAGAATTGTGTGGATGATGATGATTTTGTTGTTAAACCCATGAAATTTGATTGAATAGTGTGAATGATGAAAATGTTGCTATCAAATCCATGAAATCTGAGTGAATTGTCTGAATTATGAAAATGTTGTTGTTAAACCCATGAAATTTGATTGAATTGTTTGAATGATGAAGATTTTATTTTAAACCCATGAAATTTGATAGAATTTTGTGAATGATGAAAATGTTATTGTTAAACCCATGAAATTTGATTGAATTGTGGGAATGATGAAAATGTTACTGTTAAACCCATGATATTTGATTGAATTGTGGGAATGATGAAAATGTTGCTATTAAATCCATGAAATTTGAATGAATTTTGTGAATTATGAAAATGTTGCTGTTAAACCCATGAAATTTGATTGAATTGTGTGTATGATGATGATTTTGTTGTTAAACCCATGAAATTTGTTTGAATTGTGGGAATGATGAAAATGTTGCTATTAAATCAATGAAATTTGAATGAATTTTGTGAATTATGAAAATGTTGTTGTTAAACCCATGAAATTTGATTGAATTGTGTGAATGATGATGATTTTGTTGTTAAACCCATGAAATTTGATTGAATTGTGTGAATTATGAAAATGTTGCTATTAAATCGATGAAATTTGAGTGAATTGTGTGAATTATGAAAATGTTGTTGTTAAACCCATGAAATTTGATTGAATTGTGTGAATGATGAAGATTTTATTTTTAAACCCATGAAATTTGATATAATTTTGTGAATGATGAAAATGTTATTGTTAAACCCATGAAATTTGATTGAATTGTGGGAATGATGAAAATGTTACTGTTAAACCCATGATATTTGATTGAATTGTGGGAATGATGAAATGTTGCTATTAAATCCATGAAATTTGAATGAATTTGTGAATTATGAAAATGTTGTTGTTAAACCCATGAAATTTGATTGAATTGTGTGAATGATGATGATTTTGTTGTTAAACCCATGAAATTTGTTTGAATTGTGGGAATGATGAAAATGTTGCTATTAAATCAATGAAATTTGAATGAATTTTGGGAATTATGAAAATGTTGTTGTTAAACCCATGAAATTTGATTGAATTGTGTGAATGATGATGATTTTGTTGTTAAACCCATGAAATTTGATTGAATTGTGTGAATTATGAAAATGTTACTATTAAATCGATGAAATTTGAGTGAATTGTGTGAATTATGAAAATGTTGTTGTTAAACCCATGAAATTTGATTGAATTGTGGGAATGATGAAAATGTTGCTATTAAATCCATGGAATTTGACTGAATTGTGTGAATTATGAAAATGTTGTTGTTAAACCCATGAAATTTGATTGAATTGTGTGAATGATGTTGATTTTGTTGTTAAACCCATGAAATTTGATTGAATTGTGGGAATGATGAAAATGTTACTATTAAACCCATGAAGTTTGATTGAATTGTGGGAATGATGAAAATGTTACTGTTAAACCCATGATATTTGATTGAATTGTGGGAATGATGAAAACGTTGCTATTAAATCCATGAAATTTGAATGAATTTTATGAATTATGAAAATGTTGTTGTTAAACCCATGAAATTTGATAGAATTGTGTGGATGATGATGATTTTGTTGTTAAACCCATGAAATTTGATTGAATTGTGTGAATGATGAAAATGTTGCTATCAAATCCATGAAATCTGAGTGAATTGTCTGAATTATGAAAATGTTGTTGTTAAACCCATGAAATTTGATTGAATTGTTTGAATGATGAAGATTTTATTTTTAAACCCATGAAATTTGATAGAATTTTGTGAATGATGAAAATGTTATTGTTAAACCCATGAAATTTGATTGAATTGTGGGAATGATGAAAATGTTACTGTTAAACCCATGATATTTGATTGAATTGTGGGAATGATGAAAATGTTGCTATTAAATCCATGAAATTTGAATGAATTTTGTGAATTATGAAAATGTTGCTGTTAAACCCATGAAATTTGATTGAATTGTGTGTATGATGATGATTTTGTTGTTAAACCCATGAAATTTGTTTGAATTGTGGGAATGATGAAAATGTTGCTATTAAATCAATGAAATTTGAATGAATTTTGTGAATTATGAAAATGTTGTTGTTAAACCCATGAAATTTGATTGAATTGTGTGAATGATGATGATTTTGTTGTTAAACCCATGAAATTTAATTGAATTGTGTGAATTATGAAAATGTTACTATTAAATCGATGAAATTTGAGTGAATTGTGTGAATTATGAAAATGTTGTTGTTAAACCCATGAAATTTGATTGAATTGTGTGAATGATGTTGATTTTGTTGTTAAACGCATGAAATTTGATTGAATTGTGGGAATGATGAAAATGTTACTATTAAACCCATGAAGTTTGATTGAATTGTGGGAATGATGAAAATGTTACTGTTAAACCCATGATATTTGATTGAATTGTGGGAATGATGAAAACGTTGCTATTAAATCCATGAAATTTGAATGAATTTTATGAACTATGAAAATGTTGTTGTTAAACCCATGAAATTTGATAGAATTGTGTGGATGATGATGATTTTGTTGTTAAACCCATGAAATTTGATTGAATAGTGTGAATGATGAAAATGTTGCTATCAAATCCATGAAATCTGAGTGAATTGTCTGAATTATGAAAATGTTGTTGTTAAACCCATGAAATTTGATTGAATTGTTTGAATGATGAAGATTTTATTTTTAAACCCATGAAATTTGATAGAATTTTGTGAATGATGAAAATGTTATTGTTAAACCCATGAAATTTGATTGAATTGTGGGAATGATGAAAATGTTACTGTTAAACCCATGATATTTGATTGAATTGTGGGAATGATGAAAATGTTGCTATTAAATCCATGAAATTTGATTGAATTGTGTGAATGATGATGATTTTGTTGTTAAACCCATGAAATTTGATTGAATTGTGTGAATTATGAAAATGTTGCTATTAAATCGATGAAATTTGAGTGAATTGTGTGAATTATGAAAATGTTGTTGTTAAACCCATGAAATTTGATTGAATTGTGTGAATGATGAAGATTTTATTTTTAAACCCATGAAATTTGATATAATTTTGTGAATGATGAAAATGTTATTTTTAAACCCATGAAATTTGATTGAATTGTGGGAATGATGAAAATGTTACTGTTAAAACCCATGATATTTGATTGAATTGTGGGAATGATGAAAATGTTGCTATTAAATCCATGGAATTTGACTGAATTGTGTGAATTATGAAAATGTTGTTGTTAAACCCATGAAATTTGATTGAATTGTGTGAATGATGTTGATTTTGTTGTTAAACGCATGAAATTTGATTGAATTGTGGGAATGATGAAAATGTTACTATTAAACCCATGAAGTTTGATTGAATTGTGGGAATGATGAAAATGTTACTGTTAAACCCATGATATTTGATTGAATTGTGGGAATGATGAAAATGTTGCTATTAAATCCATGAAATTTGAATGAATTTTATGAATTATGAAAATGTTGTTGTTAAACCCATGAAATTTGATAGAATTGTGTGGATGATGATGATTTTGTTGTTAAACCCATGAAATTTGATTGAATTGTGTGAATGATGAAATGTTGCTATCAAATCCATGAAATCTGAGTGAATTGTCTGAATTATGAAAATGTTGTTGTTAAACCCATGAAATTTGATTGAATTGTTTGAATGATGAAGATTTTATTTTTAAACCCATGAAATTTGATAGAATTTTGTGAATGATGAAAATGTTATTGTTAAACCCATGAAATTTGATTGAATTGTGGGAATGATGAAAATGTTACTGTTAAACCCATGATATTTGATTGAATTGTGGGAATGATGAAAATGTTGCTATTAAATCCATGAAATTTGAATGAATTTTGTGAATTATGAAAATGTTGTTGTTAAACCCATGAAATTTGATTGAATTGTGTGAATGATGATGATTTTGTTGTTAAACCCATGAAATTTGATTGAATTGTGGGAATGATGAAAATGTTGCTATTAAATCATGAAATTTGAATGAATTTTGTGAATTATGAAAATGTTGTTGTTAAACCCATGAAATTTGATTGAATTGTGTGAATGATGATGATTTTGTTGTTAAACCCATGAAATTTGATTGAATTGTGTGAATTATGAAAATGTTGCTATTAAATCCATGAAATTTGAGTGAATTGTGTGAATTATGAAAATGTTGTTGTTAAACCCATGAAATTTGATTGAATTGTGTGAATGATGATGATTTTGTTGTTAAACCCATGAAATTTGATATAATTTTGTGAATGATGAAAATGTTATTGTTAAACCCATGAAATTTGATTGAATTGTGGGAATGATGAAAATGTTACTGTTAAAACCCATGATATTTGATTGAATTGTGGGAATGATGAAAATGTTGCTATTAAATCCATGGAATTTGACTGAATTGTGTGAATTATGAAAATGTTGTTGTTAAACCCATGAAATTTGATTGAATTGTGTGAATGATGTTGATTTTGTTGTTAAACCCATGAAATTTGATTGAATTGTGGGAATGATGAAAATGTTACTATTAAACCCATGAAGTTTGATTGAATTGTGGGAATGATGAAAATGTTACTGTTAAACCCATGATATTTGATTGAATTGTGGGAATGATGAAAATGTTGCTATTAAATCCATGAAATTTGAATGAATTTTATGAATTATGAAAATGTTGTTGTTAAACCCATGAAATTTGATAGAATTGTGTGGATGATGATGATTTTGTTGTTAAACCCATGAAATTTGATTGAATTGTGTGAATGATGAAAATGTTGCTATTAAATCCATGAAATTTGAGTGAATTGTGTGAATTATGAAAATGTTGTTGTTAAACCCATGAAATTTGATTGAATTGTGTGAATGATGAAGATTTTATTTTTAAACCCATGAAATTTGATAGAATTTTGTGAATGATGAAAATGTTATTGTTAAACCCATGAAATTTGATTGAATTGTGGGAATGATGAAAATGTTACTGTTAAACCCATGATATTTGATTGAATTGTGGGAATGATGAAATGTTGCTATTAAATCCATGAAATTTGAATGAATTTTGTGAATTATGAAATGTTGTTGTTAAACCCATGAAATTTGATTGAATTGTGTGTGATGATGATGTTTTGTTGTTAAACCCATGAAATTTGATTGAATTGTGGGAATGATGAAAATGTTGCTATTAAATCCATGAAATTTGAATGAATTTTGTGAATTATGAAAATGTTGTTGTTAAACCCATGAAATTTGATTGAATTGTGTGAATGATGATGATTTGTTGTTAAACCCATGAAATTTGAATTGAATTGTGTGAATTATGAAATGTTACTATTAAATCGATGAAATTTGAGTGAATTGTGTGAATTATGAAAATGTTGTTGTTAAACCCATGAAATTTGATTGAATTGTGTGAATGATGA
>NW_026113367.1:25000-26935 GCF_024323335.1 Lathyrus oleraceus | reverse complement strand
TGTGTGTGTGTGTGCATGCGTATACACATGAGTGTATGTGTGTGTGTGCGTGCGTATGAGCATTTGTTTGTGTGTACGTGTGTGCGTGCTTGCGTTTGTGTGTATGTTGTGGGGGTGTGTGTGTGTTGGGTTGTGTGCATGCGTGGATGCGTGTGTGTGTTTGTGTATGCGTATGTGTGTGCGTGTGTATGCGTTGTGTGTGTGTTGTACTGTGTGTATGCGTGTATGGGTGTGGTGTACGTGTGCGTGAGTGCGTGCATGCGTGTCTGTATGCATGCGTGTGTGTGTGGTGTGGGGGGGGGGGGGGGGGGGCGAGCATGCATGCGTGCGTGTGTGCGTATGTGTGTGTGTGTGTGTATGTGTGTGCGTCCGTGCATGTGCTCGCGCATGTGTGTTTGTGTGTGTGCATGCGTGCGTTTGTGCGTGTGTGCGTGTGTGTGTATGTGTGTAAGTGTGTGTGCATGTGCGTGCGTGTGTGCGTGCATGCGTGTGTGTGTGTTTGTGTGCGTATGTACGTCCATGCGTGCGTGCATGCATGTGTGTGTGCGTGCGTATGTGTGTGTGTGCTTGTGTGTGTGTGCATGTGCGTGCGTGTGTGCGTGCATGTGTGTGTGTGTGTGTATGTACCTCCATGCGTGCGTGCATGCGTGTGTGCATGTGTGCGTATGCGTGCATGCATGTGTGTGTGCGTGCGTATGTGTGTGTGTGCTTGTGCGTGTGTACATGTGTGCATACGTGTGTCTGTATGTGTGTGTGTGTGTGTGTGCGTATATGTGCGTGTATGCGTGCGCGTGTGTGTGCGTGCGTGCGTACATGTGTGTGTGTGTGTGTGTGCATGAGTGCGTGCGTGCGTGCGTGCGTTCGTGTGTGTGCGCGTGCATGTGTGGGTCCGTGCGTGCGTGCGTACGTGTATGTGTGTGTGTGTGCGGGTGTGTGTGTGTGTGTGTGTGTATATGTGTATGTGTGTATGTGTGCATTCGTGCGTACGTGCGTGTGTGTGTATGTGCATGTGTGTGTGGGTGTGCGTGTGTGCGTGTGCGTGCGTGTGTGCGTCTGCGTGTGTGCATGCGTACGTGTGTGTCTGCGTGTGCGTGTGTGAGCATACGTTCGTGCGTGTGTGCTTGCATGCGTGGGTGGGTGCTTGCGTTTGTGTGTGTGTGCGTGCGTGCGTGTGTGCGTGTGTACGCGTGTGTGTGTGTATGTGTGCATGCATGCATGTGTGAGTGTGTATATGTGTATGTGTGTGTATTTGTATGTGTGTGTGTGTGTGTGTCTGTGTGCGCGCGTGTGTGTACGTGTATGTGTGTGCGTGTGTGTGTTTGTGAGTGTGTGCGTGTGTGTGTGCGCGCGTGTATGTGTTTGTGTGTATGTGTGTGCGTGCGTGCGTACGTATGCGTATGCGTGCGCCCGTTTGTGTGTGTTTGTGTGTGTGTGCATGCGTGCATGTGTGTGTGTGTACGTGTGTGTATGTGCCTGTGTATGAGTGTGTGTATGTGTGTGTTGTTGTGCGCGTGTGTGTGTGTATGTGTATGTGTGTGCGTGTGTGTGTGCGTCCTTTTATGCGTGCGCGCGTGTTGGTGTATGTGTGTACGTGCGTGCATGTGTGCGTGAGTGCGTGCGACGTGCACGCGTGCGTGCGTGCATGCGTGTGCCTGCGTGTGTGTATGTGTGTGCGTATGTGTCTGTGTGTGCGTGTGTGTGTGTGTGTGTGTGGGAGCGAGCGTACGTGCGTGCGTGCCTGTGCTCGCGCATGTGTGTGTGCGTGGGTGCGTGTGTATGCGTGCATGCGAGTGTGTGTGTGTGTGTAAGTGGGTGTGCATGTGCGTGCGTGCGTGTGTGTATGTGTGCGTGCATCCGTGCGTGCATGCGTTGGTATTTGCGTGTGTGCGCGCACTTGTGTGTGTGTGCGTGCATACGTACATATGCGTGTATGTG
>NW_026113367.1:12500-20000 GCF_024323335.1 Lathyrus oleraceus | reverse complement strand
TTTTAAATGTTTTATTGTTGGTTGTGAACCATTTTACATGTAATGTGTTACATGTTTTGCATGATTGATTTGATTTCTATCCGCTGCGTATTATGCAAATGTTTATTTTTTAATAAAGAGCATGACAGTTATTTGGTGAATGGTGTGAAATGATTGTGTGACACCCTTAATTGCATATTTACTCTGATTGATATATTGTTATTTTAATTAAATATTGGGGTATTTTAGAAGGGTGTTACATTAGTGGTATCAGAGCATAGTCGGTCGAGTCGAGTCGTAATTATTCTGTTTCCCTGTACGGGATAGGTGTTGTGTAACCCTATCAGTACTTATTGTTTTAGCTTGTTGGGTTTTCAGAATAGAGATGGCTGGAAGAGGTAGAGACGATGCTGCGATTGCTGAGGCTCTGGGTATGCTAGCTGGAGTACTTGGAGGGAATCCGAATGTTGTGGGAATGGGAGCTGCTCGTCAACTGAGTGAGTTCCAGAAGAACAATCCTCCAATGTTCAAGGGAGCATACGATCCAGATGGTGCTCAGAAGTGGTTGAAGGAGATCGAGAGGATCTTCCGAGTGACTGAGTGTGCCGATAACCAGAAGGTCAGGTTCGGTACGCATATGCTGTCAGAGGAAGCAGATGATTGGTGGGTTGCTACCCGCACTGAGTTGGAAGCTGCTGGGAATGCTGAGATCACTTGGGCTGTGTTCAGAGAGAGATTCCTGAGGAAGTACTTTCCAGAGGATGTCAGAGGAAAGAAAGAGATAGAGTTCTTGGAATTGAAGCAGGGCAACCGGTCTGTTACTGAGTATGCTGCTAAGTTCACAGAGCTGTCGAAGTATTACACTCCCTATGATGAGGCTACTGGGGAATTTTCAAAATGTGTGAAGTTTGAGAACGGGTTACGTCCCGAGATCAAGCAGGCTATTGGGTATCAGCGGATTAGAGTGTTTTCTGACTTGGTTGACTGTTGCAGGATTTTTGAACAGGATACCAAGGCCAGAGCGGAGAGCTATCAGCAGAGGGTTGATAGGAAAGGCAAGAATCAGAATGATCGTGGGAAACCGTATGCAGCTGGCAAAGGTTTCCAGAGACAGAGTGGGATGAAGAGGCCTAGTGGGGGAGACTCCAGTGCCCCTGCTAAGTGTTACAGATGTGGTCAGGCTGGACATCGTATCCATGAGTGTACCAGTACTGAGAAGAAGTGTTTCAAGTGTGGCAAAGGTGGTCACTTGGCTGCAGAGTGCCGGTTGAAGACTGTGACTTGTTTCAACTGTGGAGAGGTGGGTCATATCAGTCCACAGTGTCCTAAGCCGAAGAAAGAGAACCAGTCGGGAGGCAAGGTCTTTGCTTTATCGGGTTCTGAGACTTCTGCAGATGATCGTTTGATCCGAGGTACGTGTTATATTAATGGCTTTCCTCTTGTAGCTATTATTGACACAGGTGCGACTCATTCCTTTATATCTTTGGATTGTGCTGTGAAACTTAAATTAGAGATATCTGAGATGCATGGAAGTATGGTGATTGATACTCCTGCGAAGGGTTCAGTGACTACTACTTCAGTTTGTTTAAATTGTCCTTTGAGTATTTTTGGTAGAGACTTTGGGATGGACCTCGTGTGTCTTCCACTAGTGCAGATTGATGTTATCTGGGTATGAACTGGTTGGTGTTTAACCGAGTTTATATCAACTGTTTTGATAAGACTGTGATCTTTCCTGAGATTGAGGAAGGAAAGAGTTTGTTTCTATCAGCAAGGCAGGTGAATGAGGCAGTAGCAGATGGGGCAGAGTTGTTTATGCTGTTAGCGACTTTGGAGGCTAAAGATAAACTGGTGATTTGCGATCTAGCCGTGGTGTGTGATTTTCCTGATGTGTTTCCTGAAGAAGTGAATGAATTACCGCCAGAGCGTGAAGTTGAGTTCTCGATTGATTTGGTACCTGGTACTAGGCCGATATCGATGGCTCCGTACCGTATGTCTGCTGTTGAGTTAACTGAATTGAAGAGTCAGTTGGAAGATCTGTTGGATAAGAAATTTATTCGTCCGAGTGTGTCACCGTGGGGTGCACCAGTGTTATTGGTTAAGAAGAAAGAAGGTACTATGAGGTTGTGTGTGGACTACAGGCAACTGAATAAAGTGACGATCAAGAATCGGTATCCTTTGCCGAGGATTGATGATTTGATGGATCAGTTGGTTGGTGCGAGTGTGTTCAGCAAAATAGATTTGAGATCGGGTATCATCAGATACGTGTGAAAACTGAGGATATTCAGAAGACTGCTTTCAGAACAAGGTATGGACATTATGAGTATTCTGTAATGCCTTTTGGTGTGACTAATGCGCCTGGAGTATTTATGGAGTATATGAATAGGATTTTCCATCCGTACCTAGACAAGTTTGTTGTGGTGTTTATTGACGATATTTTGGTGTATTCGAAATCTGAAGAAGAGCATGCTGAACATTTGAGAGTGGTTTTAGGAGTTCTACGAGAAAAGAAGTTATTTGCTAAACTGTCCAAGTGTGAATTTTGGTTAGAAGAGGTTAGTTTTCTTGGTCATGTGATTTCAAGAGGTGGTGTTGCTGTTGATCCTTCTAAGATAGAAGCGGTATCTAAGTGGGAAGCTCCGAAGTCAGTTTCTGAGATAAGGAGTTTTCTTGGACTTGCAGGTTATTATAGGAAATTCATTGAGGGATTTTCTAAGTTGGCGTTACCGTTGACGATGTTGACTAGAAAGGGGCAAGCGTTTGTTTGGGACTCAAAATGTGAAGAAGGTTTCCAAGAGTTAAAGAGAAGGTTAACTACTGCTCCTATTCTGATATTACCGAGTCCGTCGGAACCATTTGAGGTTTACTGTGATGCTTCATTGTTGGGTTTGGGTGGTGTGTTGATGCAGAATAAGCAGGTTATAGCTTATGCTTCGAGACAACTGAGGGTTCATGAGAGGAACTATCCGACACACGATTTAGAGTTGGCAGCTGTGGTATTTGTTCTGAAGTTATGGAGGCATTACTTGTACGGGTCAAGATTTGAGGTTTTCAGTGACCATAAAAGTTTAAAGTATTTGTTTGATCAGAAAGAGCTGAATATGAGACAGAGGAGATGGTTAGAGTTTCTGAAGGATTATGACTTTGGTTTGAATTACCATCCGGGTAAAGCAAACGTAGTGGCTGATGCATTGAGTCGGAAATCATTGCATATGTCTATGTTAATGGTTAAGGAATTGGATTTAATTGAGCAGTTTAGAGACTTGAGTTTGGTGTGTGAGAGTACTCACAATAGTGTTAAATTGGGAATGTTGAAGTTAACGAGTGGTATTCTGGATGAGATTAGAGAGGGTCAGAAATCCGATGTGCTTTTGGTTGATAAGTTGACTCTAGTGAATCAAGGTCAAGGTGGTGAATTCAGAGTTGATGAGAATGGTGTTTTGAAATTTGGTAATCGGGTGTGTATTCCGGATGTTACCGAACTTAAGAAGAGTATTCTTGAGGAAGGACATCGTAGTGGCCTGAGTATTCATCCTGGGGCTACGAAGATGTATCATGATTTGAAAAAGTTATTTTGGTGGCCGGGAATGAAAAGAGAAATTGCGAGTTTTGTTTATTCTTGTTTGACTTGTCAGAAGTCAAAGATTGAGCATCAGAAGCCGTCTGGGCTAATGCAACCGTTGGCTATTCCAGAGTGGAAGTGGGATAGTATCAGTATGGATTTTGTTTCTGGTTTACCGAGGACAATTAAGAATTTTGAAGCTATTTGGGTGATTGTTGACAGATTGACAAAATCGGCTCATTTCATTCCGATCAGAATGGATTATCCGTTAGAGAGATTAGCTGAGTTGTATATTGAGAAAGATTGTAAGTTTGCATGGTATTCCGTCGAGTATTGTTTCGGACAGAGATCCTAGATTTACATCGAAGTTCTGGGAAGGTTTGCAGAGGGCTTTGGGAACTAAGCTGAGATTGAGTTCTGCATATCATCCGCAGACTGATGGTCAGACTGAGAGGACGATTCAGTCACTGGAGGATCTTTTGAGGGCTTGTGTTTTGGAAAAGGGAGGTGCTTGGGATTGTTATTTACCTTTGATTGAGTTTACCTACAACAATAGTTTTCATTCGAGCATTGGTATGGCACCGTTTGAAGCTTTGTATGGTAGGAGATGTCGGACACCTTTATGTTGGTATGAGTCCGGTGAGAGTGCTGTGGTTGGACCGGAGATTGTTCAACAAACTACGGAAAAGATTAAGATGATTCAGGAGAAGATGAGGATTGCTCAGAGTCGTCAGAAGAGTTATCACGACAAGAGGAGGAAGTCACTTGAGTTTCAAGAGGGAGATCATGTGTTTCTTCGTGTTACTCCGATAACTGGGGTTGGTCGAGCTTTGAAGTCGAAGAAGTTGACACCTCGATTTATTGGTCCTTATCAGATTTTGGAGAGGATAGGGGAGGTAGCCTATCGTATCGCTTTACCGCCGTCACTTGCGAATTTGCATGAGGTTTTTCATGTGTCTCAGTTGAGGAGGTACATTCCTGATCCGTCGCATGTGGTCCAAGTAGATGATGTACAGGTGAGAGATAACCTGACTGTTGAAACATCACCTATGAGGATCGAGGATCGAGAGTTGAAGCAGTTGCGGGGTAAAGAGATTGCTTTGGTGAAGGTAGCTTGGGGAGGACCAGCAGGTGGCAATGTGACTTGGGAACTTGAGAGTCAGATGAAGGAGTCTTATCCAGAGTTATTCGCTTGAGGTATGTTTTCGAGGACGAAAACTCTTTTAGTGGGGGAGAGTTGTAACACCCCGATAAAAATAAGATAATTATTTAATTTAAGTTAATATTATATTTATTAATTTAATTAAATAATTGGAATTATTGGATTATTATTATTATTATTATTGGAATAATAATTATTGGAAAATATATAAGTTGGAAATAAGAAAAAGAGTCCATTTGGTAAAAAAGGGTTTTCACGTGAAAAGCAGAGAAGCGGCTGAAAAGAGGAAAAGGGCAAAGAGACAGAGCAAGAGGAAGAAGGTTGGAGAAGAGAAAAGCTTGAAGCTTAAAGATTCGCCGGATTAACTCAGGTAAGGGGGGTTTATCGTCGTTTAATGGGTATTATGGGTTAACATGTAATGGGTAGTGATAAACCGTTGAATTGACCCTAATTGGGATGTTGAATGCTGAAAAATTGTGTTGGATAAGTTGTGTTAAAGCTGTAATTGAATCTGTATTGTGTGAGTTGTGATTTCCCGAACGTATAGCTTTTTACGGAATCGGAATCGGAGGTCCGGAAGTCCTCCAACGGCGGAAAATGCGGAGAATTCTGCATTCTGCTTCGTGTTAGCGCAGGAACAGCTTTCTGTCTTGCGTTAACCGGTTAACCCAGGGTGTTAACCGGTTAACACTGTTAGGAATTGTGAGGTATTGCTGTTTTGCTTGCGTTAACCGGTTAACCCAGGGCGTTAACCGGTTAACACTGTTGTGAGTTGTGAAAATATTGTTGTTCTGTCTGCGTTAACCGGTTAACCCAGGGCGTTAACCGGTTAACACTGTTGAGTTTGCCAGAAAGCGTGTTCTGTGTTGCGTTAACCGGTTAACCCAGGGCGTTAACCGGTTAACACTGTTGGAAATTGGAAAAATTGATATTTTAATATTGTGAACATAATTGGTGATTGGCCTATATCGGTGTGTGATATAGTAGGGATTATTTCCCGTTGTTTTGAGTAGGATAGGTATTAGTAGAGTGTGCTAATACTGTGACTGAATTATTTGGCATGACATAATATGATTATGATAAATATGCTGATGATGTGTGAAAAATATGCATAATGTTGTGAATGTATATGTTATGTATGCAATTGTGAATGGACTGTTTATGGCTTAGAGTGTGAGCATATGTCCATTGTGGATTATTGTTGATGATTTTGCATTGCTAGGTGATTTAGCATGCATATTGTGGCCTTTATGGTGGTAGCTAATTCCCATGGTGAGGAATTAGTGAGTTAGTCATTATGGACTGTTGTTGATGTTTGCATGCTAGGTGATTAGCGTGCATAGCATGGCCCTTGGGGTGGTAGCTAATTCCCATGGTGAGGAATTAGTGAGTGAGTCACTAGGTCTCAAATGAGTGGGACTAGTGGGCTTGGTAGCCGTATCTGGATTTGATCGGTGAGGTTGAACTGTATGTTCACGAATAGTCGGTACCGCATGCATGGAGTCTCATTGCATAATGTATGTATGGCGTATGATATGAATGGATGTATTCCAGTATTATACGTGTGTTGTGTGTTGTGTGTTGTGTTGATGTTGAGTATGATTGAGTTGATATTGTCGTTGCTGAATGTGTAATCTGATTTGGGATGATGAAATGTGTTAAATTACTTAACATTGCATGATATTTTATAATGCTTATTATATCGATTGAGGAACTCACCCTTACAACTATGTTTCAGGTAACGAGCAGTGATTGAGTAGGAGCTAGTGCTTGGAGTCTAGTGTAGTTCCTTAGTGGGTCATGCTCTGGTAGATGTAACATCGGGATGGGATGTTTTAAATGTTTTATTGTTGGTTGTGAACCATTTTACATGTAATGTGTTACATGTTTTGCATGATTGAATTGGTCTATATCCGCTGCGTATTATGCAAGTGTTTACTCTATTATAATAAAAGAGCATGACAGTTATTATGATGAATGGTGTGAAATGATTGTGTGACACCCTTAATTGCATATTTACTCTGATTGATATATTGTTATTTTAATTAAATATCTGGGGTATTTTAGAAGGGTGTTACAGTGTGTATGTGTGTGTGTGTGTCTGTGGGAGCGTGTGTGTGTACGTGTATGTGTATGCGTGTGTGTGTGTGTATGTGAGTGTGGGTGTGTGTGCGCGCGTGTGTATGCATGTGTGTGTGCGTGTGTGTATGTTGATGTGTGTGAGTGTGTGTGCATTAGTGCGTTGGTGCGTGCGTGCATGCTTGTGTGCGTCTGTGTGTGTGTTTATATGGGTGTGCGTGCGTGCGGGCGCGTGTGTGTGTGTATGTGTCTGTGTATATGTGTATGATCGTGTGTGTGTGTGTGTGCGTGCTTTCGTGCGTGCGTGCGTGTGGGTTTGTGTGTGTGTCATACATGCATGCGTGAGTGCGTGCGTCGTGCGTGCCTGCGTGCTTGTGCCTGCGTGCGTGTGCTTGCGTGTGTGTATGTGTGTGTGTGAGTACGTGTGTGTATGCACGTGCGTGCATGCGTGTGTGTGTGTGTGTGTGTATGTGTGTCCATGCGTGAGTGTGTGCCTGTGCTCGCGCATGTGTATGTGTGTGTGCGTGTGTGCGTTCGTGTGTGCGTGCGTGTGTATGTGTGTGTGTGTGTGTGTGGTGTGTATACGCGTGCGTGCATACGTGTGTGTGTGCGTGTGTACGTGTGTGTGTGTGTGTGTGTAAGTGTTGTGCATGTGCGTGTGTGTGTGTGTGTATGTGTGTGTGCGTGTGCACGCGTGTGTGCGTGCATGCGTGCATGCATG
>NW_026113367.1:2500-5000 GCF_024323335.1 Lathyrus oleraceus | reverse complement strand
TCCACGTGTGTGTGCGTGTGTCTGTGTGTGTGCGTTTGTGTGTGTGTGTGTTTTTTTGTGCGCGCACGTGCGTGTGTGCGTGCATGCGTGTGTGTGTGTGTTTGAGCGAGCGTAGGTGCGTACGCACGCGCGCGTGTTTGTTTGTGTGTGTTTGTCCGTGCGTGTGTGCGTGATTGCGTGTGTGCGTGTGTACGTGTGTGTGCGTGTGCATGCGTGTGTGTGTATGTGCATACGTGTGTCTGTGTGTGTATGTGTGTATGTGTGTGTATGTGTGTGTGTGTGTATGTGTGTGTGCGCACGCGTGTGTATGTGTACGTGTGTGTGTGTGTATGCGTGGGTGCATGCGTGCGTACGAGTGCGCGTGCGTGCGTTCGTGTGTGTGTTTGTGTGTGTGTGTGTGTGCGTGCGAGCATGCGTGCATATGTGTGTGTGTGTGCGACTCTATGTGAGTGTGTGTGTGTGTGTGCGTGTGTGTGTGTGTATATGTGTGCGTGTGTGCGTGCTTGCGTGTGTGTGTGTGTGCGTGCGTACGTGCGTGCTCGCTTGCATGCGTGCGTGTGTGTCTGTGTGTGTGTGCACGCGTGCATGCGTGCCTGTGTGTGTATGCGTGTGCGCGCGTACGTGTATATGTGTATATGTGTGAGTGTGTGTGCATGCGTGTGTGTGTGTGCATGCTTGCGTGCATGTGTTTGTGTGTGTGAGTGCGTGCGTGCATGCGTGTGTGTGTGAATGTGTGTGTGTGTATGTGTCAGTGCGTGCGTTCATGCGGCGTGCGGCGTGTGCGTGTTTGTGCGTGTGTGTGTGTATTTGTGTGTGTGTGTGTGTGTGTATGTACGTGCTTGCGTGTGTGCGTGTGTGCATGCACGTCTGTGTCTGTGTGTGTATGCGTGTGTGTATGTGTCTATGTGTCCGCTTGTGTGCGTGTATGTGTGTGCATGTGTGTGTGTGCGTGTATGTGTGTGTGTGTGTGCGTGCATGCGTGCATTCGTGTGTGTGTGTGTGTATGAGCGAGCATGCGTGCATGCGTGTGTGCGCGTGTGTGTGCGTGTGTCTCTGTGTGTGTGTGTGTGTGCATGTATGCGTACGTGTGAGTGTGTGTGCGTGCGTGCGTGAGTGGGTGCATGTGTGCGTGCGTGTGTGTGTGTGTGCGTGAATACGTGCATGCGTGAGTGTGTGTGTGTGTGCGTGTGTGTGCGTGTGTGTGTGTGCGTGAATACGTGCATGCGTGAGTGTGTGTGTGCGTGCGTGTGTGTGTCTGCGTGCGTGCATGTGTGTGTGCTTGCGTGCGTGCGTGTGTGCGTGCGTGCATGCGTGTATGCTTGTGTGTGTGTGTGTGTATGTGTACGTGTGTGTGTGTGTGTATGTGTGTATATGTGTGTGTATGTCTGTGTGTGTGTGCGTGCGTGCGTGCGTGTGTGTATGTGTGTGTGTGTGTGTGTGTGTGTGCGTGTGTGTGTGCCTGTGTGTTTGTGTATGTGCGTGTGTGTGTGTGTGTGTGCGCGTACGTGCAAGCGTGTGTGCGTGCGTGCGTGGGTGCGTGCTTGCGTTTGTGTGTGTGTGCGTGTATGTGTGTGTGAGTGTGTGAGTGGTGTGCATGTGCGTGTGTGTGTGCGTGTATGTGTGTGTGCGTGTGCACGCGTGTGTGCGTGCATGCGTGCATGCATGTGTGAGTGTGTAAGTGGTGTGCATGCACGCGTGCATGCGTGTGTGTGTGTTTGTGTGTGTGTGTGTGTAAGTGGTGTGCATATGTGTGTGTGTGTGTGTAAGTGGTGTACATGTGTGCGTGCGTGTGTGTGTGTGTGTGTGTGGTGTGTACGCACGCGTGTGTGCGTACATGCGTGCATGCGTACATGTGTGTGTGTGTGTGTGTAAATGGTGTGCATGTGTGTGTGTGTGTGTGTGTGTGTGTGTGTGTGTGTGTGTGTGTGTGTATGTGGTGTGTATGCGCGTGCGTGCATGCGTGTGTGTGTGTGTGTGTGTGCGTGCATGCGTGCATGCGCACATGTGTGTGTGTCTGTGTAAGTAGTGTGCATGTATGCGTGCGTGTGTGTGTGTGTATATGGTGTGTATGAGCGTGCGTGCATGTGTGTGTGTGTGTGTGTGTGTGTGTGTGCGTGTGTGAGTGGTGTGCATGTGTGCGTACGTATGTGTTTGTGTGTGGTGTGTGTGATGTGTACGCACGCATGCGTGCGTGCATGCGTGCATGCGTACATGTGTGTGTGTGTGTGTGTGTGTGTGTAAGTGGTGTGCATGTGTGTGTAAGTGGTGTGCATGTGTGTGTGTGTGTGTGTGTGTGTGTGGTGTGCATGCGTGTGCATGCATGCGTGTGTGTGTGTGTGTGTGTGTGTGTGTGTGTGAGAGTGGTGCGCATTTGCGTGCGTGTGTGCGTGTATGTGTGTGTGCGTGCGTCCGTATGTGGGTGCGTGTGTGCGTACGATGGTATTTGCGTACGCGTGTGTGCGTGCGTCCGTGCGTGGGTGCATGCCTGCGTACGTTGGTA
>NW_026113366.1:0-26961 GCF_024323335.1 Lathyrus oleraceus | reverse complement strand
GTACCACATTTAACCTAAAATATGGTATTTGTATACATGTTTTACCCACATTTATTAAGAAATGCGATAAATTACAAAGAAGGTGCAACATATGTCTTAATATGGATGTGTTATAATTATTTTTCATGCATTTATTATGAAATATGGTAAAGTTGTAATGTAGGTACCACATTTATCATAAAATATGACATTTGTATATATGTTTTACCCGCATGTATTAAGAAATGCGGTAAAATTACAAAGAAGGTGCAACGATCGTCTTAAAATGGATGTGTTATAATTGTTTTTCATCCATTTATTATGAAATGTGGTAAAATTGTAAAGTAGGTACCACATTTATCCTAAAGTATGGTATTTGTATACATGTTTTACCCGCATTTATTAAGAAATGCGTAAAATTACAATGAAAATTCACCATTTGTCTTAAAATGGATGTGTTACAATTATTTTTCATGCATTTATTACGAAATGTGGTAAGGTTGTAAAGTAGGTACCACATTTATCCTAAAATATGGTATTTGTATACATGTTTTACCCGCATTTATTAAGAAATGCGGTAAAATTACAAAGAAGTGCAACATTTGTCTTAAAATGGAAGTGTTATAATTGTTTTTCATGCATTTATTATGAAATATGGTAAAGTTGTAATGTAGGTACCACATTTATCCTAAAATATGGCATTTGTATATATGTTTTACCCAATGTATTAGAAATGCGGTAAAATGACAAAGAAGGTGCAACATTTTTCTTAAAATGGAGGTGTTTTAATTGTTTTTCATGCATTTTATTATGAAATGTGGTAAAGTTGTAAAGTAGGTACCACATTTATCCTAAAATATGGTATTTGTATACATGTTTTACCCACATTTATTAAGAAATGCGATAAAATTACAAAGAAGGTGCAACATTGTCTTAATATGGATGTGTTATAATTGTTTTTCATGCATTTATTATGAAATATGGTAAAGTTGTAAAGTAGGTACCACATTTATCCTAAAATATGGTATTTGTATACATGTTTTACCCGCATGTATTAAGAAATGCGGTAAAATTACAAAGAAGGTGCAACGATCGTCTTAAAATGGATGTGTTATAATTGTTTTTCATGCATTTATTATGAAATGTGGTAAAATTGTAAAGTAGGTACCACATTTATCCTAAAGTATGGTATTTGTATACATGTTTTACCCGCATTTATTAAGAAATGCGGTAAAAATTACAATGAAAATTCACATTTGTCTTAAAATGGATGTGTTACTTAATTATTTTTCATGCATTTATTACGAAATGTGGTAAGGTTGTAAAGTAGGTACCACATTTATCCTAAAAATGGTATTTGTTTACGTTTTTACCACCCTTTATTTAGAAATGCGGTAAATATACAAGAAAGTGCAAAGTTTGTCTTAAAATGGTTATGTTATAATAGTTTTTTAATGCATTTTTATGAAATATGGTAAATTTACGAAGTAGTAGCCACATTTAGCCTAAAATATAAGATTTGTATACATGTTTTACCCGCATTTATTAAGAAATGCGGTAAAATTACAAAGAAAGTGCAACATTTGTCTTAAAATGGAAGTGTTATAATTGTTTTTCATGCATTTATTATAAATATGGTAAAGTTGTAATGTAGGTACCACATTTATCCTAAAAAATGGCATTTGTATATATGTTTTAATAAACAAAACTATAATTAGACTAGAAGTTACCTTAAATGTAACCAAAAATGACGATTACCGTATTAACCCGCATGTATTAAGAAATGCGGTAAAATTAAAAAGAAGGTGCAACATTTTTCTTAAAATGGAGGTGTTTTAATTGTTTTTCATGCATTTTATTATGAAATGTGGTAAAGTTGTAAAGTAGGTACCACATTTATCCTAAAATATGGTATTTGTATACATGTTTTACCCACATTTATTAAGAAATGCGATAAAATTACAAAGAAGGTGCAACATATGTCTTAAAATGGATGTGTTATAATTGTTTTTCATGCATTTATTATGAAATATGGTAAAGTTGTAATGTAGGTACCACATTTATCCTAAAATATGGTATTTGTATATATGTTTTACCCGCATGTATTAAGAAATGCGGTAAAATTACAAAGAAGGTGCAACATATCGTCTTAAAATGGATGTGTATAATTGTTTTTCATCCATTTATTATGAAATGTGGTAAATTGTAAAGTAGGTACCACATTTATCCTAAAGTATGGTATTTGTATACATGTTTTACCCGCATTTATTAAGAAATGCGTAAAAATTACAATGAAATTCACCATTTGTCTTAAAATGGATGTGTTATAATATTTTTCATGCATTTATTACGAAATGTGGTAAGGTTGTAAAGTAGGTACCACATTTATCCTAAAATATGGTATTTGTATACATGTTTTACCCGCATTATTAAGAAATGCGGTAAAATACAAAGAAAGTGCAACATTTGTCTTAAAATGGAAGTGTTATAATTGTTTTTCATGCATTTATTATGAAATATGGTAAAGTTGTAATGTAGGTACCACATTTATCCTAAAATATGGCATTTGTATATATGTTTTACCCGCATTGTATTAAGAAATGCGGTAAAATTACAAAGAAGGTGCAACATTTTTCTTAAAATGGAGGTGTTTTAATTGTTTTTCATGCATTTTATTATGAAATGTGGTAAAGTTGTAAAGTAGGTACCACATTTATCCTAAAATATGGTATTTGTATACATGTTTTACCCACATTTATTAAGAAATGCGATAAAAATACAAAGAAGGTGCAACATATGTCTTAATATGGATGTGTTATAATTGTTTTTCATGCATTTATTATGAAATATGGTAAAGTTGTAATGTAGGTACCACATTTATCATAAAATATGACATTTGTATATATGTTTACCCGCATGTATTAAGAAATGCGGTAAAATTACAAAGAAGGTGCAACGATCGTCTTAAAATGGATGTGTTATAATTGTTTTTCATCCATTTATTATGAAATGTGGTAAAATTGTAAAGTAGGTACCACATTTATCCTAAAGTATGGTATTTGTATACATGTTTTACCCGCATTTATTAAGAAATGCGTAAAATTACAATGAAAATTCACCATTTGTCTTAAAATGGATGTGTTACAATTATTTTTCATGCATTTATTACGAAATGTGGTAAGGTTGTAAAGTAGGTACCACATTTATCCTAAAATATGGTATTTGTATACATGTTTTACCCGCATTTATTAAGAAATGCGGTAATTAAAATTAAAGAAAGTGCAACATTTGTCTTAAAATGGAAGTGTTATAATTGTTTTTCATGCATTTATTATGAAATATGGTAAAGTTGTAATGTAGGTACCACATTTATCCTAAAATATGGCATTTGTATATATGTTTTACCCGAATGTATTAAGAAATGCGGTAAAATGACAAAGAAGGTGCAACATTTTTCTTAAAATGGAGGTGTTTTAATTGTTTTTCATGCATTTTATTATGAAATGTGGTAAAGTTGTAAAGTAGGTACCACATTTAACCTAAAATATGGTATTTGTATACATGTTTTACCCACATTTATTAAGAAATGCGATAAAATTACAAAGAAGGTGCAACATATGTCTTAATATGGATGTGTTATAATTGTTTTTCATGCATTTATTATGAAATATGGTAAAGTTGTAATGTAGGTACCACATTTATCATAAAATATGGCATTTGTATATATGTTTTACCCGCATGTATTAAGAAATGCGGTAAAATTACAAAGAAGGTGCAACGATCGTCTTAAAATGGATGTGTTAATTGTTTTTCATCCATTATTATGAAATGTGGTAAAATTGTAAAGTAGGTACCACATTTATCCTAAAGTATGGTATTTGTATACATGTTTTACCGCATTTATTAAGAAATGCGGTAAAATTACAATGAAAATTCACCATTTGTCTTAAAATGGATGTGTTACAATTATTTTTCATGCATTTATTACGAAATGTGGTAAGGTTGTAAAGTAGGTACCACATTTATCCTAAAATATGGTATTTGTATACATGTTTTTAAATTAAAATTAAAATTAACATGAAAAACAACAAAAAAATCACCCGCATTTATTAAGAAATGCGGTAAAATTAGAAAGAAAGTGCAACATTTGTCTTAAAATGGAAGTGTTATAATTGTTTTTCATGCATTTATTAAAATATGGTAAAGTTGTAATGTAGGTACCACATTTATCCTAAAATATGGCATTTGTATATATGTTTTACCCGCATGTATTAAGAAATGCGGTAAAATTAAAAAGAAGGTGCAACATTTTTCTTAAAATGGAGGTGTTTTAATTGTTTTTCATGCATTTTATTATGAAATGTGGTAAAGTTGTAAAGTAGGTACCACATTTAACCTAAAATATGGTATTTGTATACATGTTTTACCCACATTTATTAAGAAATGCGATAAAATTACAAAGAAGGTGCAACATATGTCTTAATATGGATGTGTTATAATTGTTTTTCATGCATTTATTATGAAATATGGTAAAGTTGTAATGTAGGTACCACATTTATCATAAAATATGACATTTGTATATATGTTTTACCCGCATGTATTAAGAAATGCGGTAAAATTACAAAGAAGGTGCAACGATCGTCTTAAAATGGATGTGTTATAATTGTTTTTCATCCATTTATTATGAAATGTGGTAAAATTGTAAAGTAGGTACCACATTTATCCTAAAGTATGGTATTTGTATACATGTTTTACCCGCATTTATTAAGAAATGCGTAAAATTACAATGAAAATTCACCATTTGTCTTAAAATGGATGTGTTATAATTATTTTTCATGCATTTATTACGAAATGTGGTAAGGTTGTAAAGTAGGTACCACATTTATCCTAAAATATGGTATTTGTATACATGTTTTACCCGCATTTATTAAGAAATGCGGTAAAATTACAAAGAAAGTGCAACATTTGTCTTAAAATGGAAGTGTTATAATTGTTTTTCATGCATTTATTATGAAATATGGTAAAGTTGTAATGTAGGTACCACATTTATCCTAAAATATGGCATTTGTATATATGTTTTACCCGCATGTATTAAGAAATGCGGTAAAATTACAAAGAAGGTGCAACATTTTTCTTAAAATGGAGGTGTTTTAATTGTTTTTCATGCATTTTATTATGAAATGTGGTAAAGTTGTAAAGTAGGTACCACATTTAACCTAAAATATGGTATTTGTATACATGTTTTACCCACATTTATTAAGAAATGCGATATAAAATTACAAAGAAGGTGCAACATATGTCTTAATATGGATGTGTTATAATTATTTTTCATGCATTTATTATGAAATATGGTAAAGTTGTAATGTAGGTACCACATTTATCATAAAATATGACATTTGTATATATGTTTTACCCGCATGTATTAAGAAATGCGGTAAAATTACAAAGAAGGTGCAACGATCGTCTTAAAATGGATGTGTTATAATTGTTTTTCATCCATTTATTATGAAATGTGGTAAAATTGTAAAGTAGGTACCACATTTATCCTAAAGTATGGTATTTGTATACATGTTTTACCCGCATTTATTAAGAAATGCGTAAAATTACAATGAAAATTCACCATTTGTCTTAAAATGGATGTGTTACAATTATTTTTCATGCATTTATTACGAAATGTGGTAAGGTTGTAAAGTAGGTACCACATTTATCCTAAAATATGGTATTTGTATACATGTTTTACCCGCATTTATTAAGAAATGCGGTAAAATTAGAAAGAAAGTGCAACATTTGTCTTAAAATGGAAGTGTTATAATTGTTTTTCATGCATTTATTATGAAATATGGTAAAGTTGTAATGTAGGTACCACATTTATCCTAAAATATGGCATTTGTATATATGTTTTACCCGCATGTATTAAGAATGCGGTAAAATGAAAAGAAGGTGTAACATTTTTCTTAAAATGGAGGTGTTTTAATTGTTTTTCATGCATTTTATTATGAAATGTGGTAAAGTTGTAAAGTAGGTACCACATTTAACCTAAAATATGGTATTTGTATACATGTTTTACCCACATTTATTAAGAAATGCGATAAAATTACAAAGAAGGTGCAACATATGTCTTAATATGGATGTGTTATAATTGTTTTTCATGCATTTATTATGAAATATGGTAAAGTTGTAATGTAGGTACCACATTTATCATAAAATATGACATTTGTATATATGTTTACCCGCATGTATTAAGAAATGCGGTAAAATTACAAAGAAGGTGCAACGATCGTCTTAAAATGGATGTGTTATAATTGTTTTTCATCCATTTATTATGAAATGTGGTAAAATTGTAAAGTAGGTACCACATTTATCCTAAAGTATGGTATTTGTATACATGTTTTACCCGCATTTATTAAGAAATGCGGTAAAATTACAATGAAAATTCACCATTTGTCTTAAAATGGATGTGTTACAATTATTTTTCATGCATTTATTACGAAATGTGGTAAGGTTGTAAAGTAGGTACCACATTTATCCTAAAATATGGTATTTGTATACATGTTTTACCCGCATTTATTAAGAAATGCGGTAAAATTAGAAAGAAAGTGCAACATTTGTCTTAAAATGGAAGTGTTATAATTGTTTTTCATGCATTTATTATAAATATGGTAAAGTTGTAATGTAGGTACCACATTTATCCTAAAATATGGCATTTGTATATATGTTTTACCCGCATGTATTAAGAAATGCGGTAAAATGAAAAAGAAGGTGTAACATTTTTCTTAAAATGGAGGTGTTTTAATTGTTTTTCATGCATTTTATTATGAAATGTGGTAAAGTTGTAAAGTAGGTACCACATTTAACCTAAAATATGGTATTTGTATACATGTTTTACCCACATTTATTAAGAAATGCGATAAAATTACAAAGAAGGTGCAACATATGTCTTAATATGGATGTGTTATAATTATTTTCATGCATTTATTATGAAATATGGTAAAGTTGTAATGTAGGTACCACATTTATCATAAAATATGACATTTGTATATATGTTTTACCCGCATGTATTAAGAAATGCGGTAAAATTACAAAGAAGGTGCAACGATCGTCTTAAAATGGATGTGTTATAATTGTTTTTCATCCATTTATTATGAAATGTGGTAAAATTGTAAAGTAGGTACCACATTTATCCTAAAGTATGGTATTTGTATACATGTTTTACCCGCATTTATTAAGAAATGCGTAAAAATTACAATGAAAATTCACCATTTGTCTTAAAATGGATGTGTTACAATTATTTTTCATGCATTTATTACGAAATGTGGTAAGGTTGTAAAGTAGGTACCACATTTATCCTAAAATATGGTATTTGTATACATGTTTTACCCGCATTTATTAAGAAATGCGGTAAAATTACAAAGAAAGTGCAACATTTGTCTTAAAATGGAAGTGTTATAATTGTTTTTCATGCATTTATTATGAAATATGGTAAAGTTGTAATGTAGGTACCACATTTATCCTAAAATATGGCATTTGTATATATGTTTTACCCGCATGTATTAAGAAATGCGGTAAAATGAAAAGAAGGTGCAACATTTTTCTTAAAATGGAGGTGTTTTAATTGTTTTTCATGCATTTTATTATGAAATGTGGTAAAGTTGTAAAGTAGGTACCACATTTAACCTAAAATATGGTATTTGTATACATGTTTTACCCACATTTATTAAGAAATGCGATAAAATTACAAAGAAGGTGCAACATATGTCTTAATATGGATGTGTTATAATTGTTTTTCATGCATTTATTATGAAATATGGTAAAGTTGTAATGTAGGTACCACATTTATCATAAAATATGGCATTTGTATATATGTTTTACCCGCATGTATTAAGAAATGCGGTAAAATTACAAAGAAGGTGCAACGATCGTCTTAAAATGGATGTGTTATAATTGTTTTTCATCCATTTATTATGAAATGTGGTAAAATTGTAAAGTAGGTACCACATTTATCCTAAAGTATGGTATTTGTATACATGTTTTACCCGCATTTATTAAGAAATGCGGTAAAATTACAATGAAAATTCACCATTTGTCTTAAAATGGATGTGTTACAATTATTTTTCATGCATTTATTACGAAATGTGGTAAGGTTGTAAAGTAGGTACCACATTTATCCTAAAATATGGTATTTGTATACATGTTTTACCCGCATTTATTAAGAAATGCGGTAAAATTAGAAAGAAAGTGCAACATTTGTCTTAAAATGGAAGTGTTATAATTGTTTTTCATGCATTTATTATAAATATGGTAAAGTTGTAATGTAGGTACCACATTTATCCTAAAATATGGCATTTGTATATATGTTTTACCCGCATGTATTAAGAAATGCGGTAAAATGAAAAAGAAGGTGTAACATTTTTCTTAAAATGGAGGTGTTTTAATTGTTTTTCATGCATTTTATTATGAAATGTGGTAAAGTTGTAAAGTAGGTACCACATTTAACCTAAAATATGGTATTTGTATACATGTTTTACCCACATTTATTAAGAAATGCGATAAAATTACAAAGAAGGTGCAACATATGTCTTAATATGGATGTGTTATAATTATTTTTCATGCATTTATTATGAAATATGGTAAAGTTGTAATGTAGGTACCACATTTATCATAAAATATGACATTTGTATATATGTTTTACCCGCATGTATTAAGAAATGCGGTAAAATTACAAAGAAGGTGCAACGATCGTCTTAAAATGGATGTGTTATAATTGTTTTTCATCCATTTATTATGAAATGTGGTAAAATTGTAAAGTAGGTACCACATTTATCCTAAAGTATGGTATTTGTATACATGTTTTACCCGCATTTATTAAGAAATGCGTAAAAATTACAATGAAAATTCACCATTTGTCTTAAAATGGATGTGTTACAATTATTTTTCATGCATTTATTACGAAATGTGGTAAGGTTGTAAAGTAGGTACCACATTTATCCTAAAATATGGTATTTGTATACATGTTTTACCCGCATTTATTAAGAAATGCGGTAAAATTACAAAGAAAGTGCAACATTTGTCTTAAAATGGAAGTGTTATAATTGTTTTTCATGCATTTATTATGAAATATGGTAAAGTTGTAATGTAGGTACCACATTTATCCTAAAATATGGCATTTGTATATATGTTTTACCCGCATGTATTAAGAAATGCGGTAAAATTGAAAAAGAAGGTGTAACATTTTTCTTAAAATGGAGGTGTTTTAATTGTTTTTCATGCATTTTATTATGAAATGTGGTAAAGTTGTAAAGTAGGTACCACATTTAACCTAAAATATGGTATTTGTATACATGTTTTACCCACATTTATTAAGAAATGCGATAAAATTACAAAGAAGGTGCAACATATGTCTTAATATGGATGTGTTATAATTGTTTTTCATGCATTTATTATGAAATATGGTAAAGTTGTAATGTAGGTACCACATTTATCATAAAATATGGCATTTGTATATATGTTTTACCCGCATGTATTAAGAAATGCGGTAAAATTACAAAGAAGGTGCAACGATCGTCTTAAAATGGATGTGTTATAATTGTTTTTCATCCATTTATTATGAAATGTGGTAAAATTGTAAAGTAGGTACCACATTTATCCTAAAGTATGGTATTTGTATACATGTTTTACCCGCATTTATTAAGAAATGCGGTAAAATTACAATGAAAATTCACCATTTGTCTTAAAATGGATGTGTTACAATTATTTTTCATGCATTTATTACGAAATGTGGTAAGGTTGTAAAGTAGGTACCACATTTATCCTAAAATATGGTATTTGTATACATGTTTTACCCGCATTTATTAAGAAATGCGGTAAAATTAGAAAGAAAGTGCAACATTTGTCTTAAAATGGAAGTGTTATAATTGTTTTTCATGCATTTATTATAAAATATGGTAAAGTTGTAATGTAGGTACCACATTTATCCTAAAATATGGCATTTGTATATATGTTTTACCCGCATGTATTAAGAAATGCGGTAAAATGAAAAAGAAGGTGTAACATTTTTCTTAAAATGGAGGTGTTTTAATTGTTTTTCATGCATTTTATTATGAAATGTGGTAAAGTTGTAAAGTAGGTACCACATTTAACCTAAAATATGGTATTTGTATACATGTTTTACCCACATTTATTAAGAAATGCGATAAAATTACAAAGAAGGTGCAACATATGTCTTAATATGGATGTGTTATAATTATTTTTCATGCATTTATTATGAAATATGGTAAAGTTGTAATGTAGGTACCACATTTATCATAAAATATGACATTTGTATATATGTTTTACCCGCATGTATTAAGAAATGCGGTAAAATTACAAAGAAGGTGCAACGATCGTCTTAAAATGGATGTGTTATAATTGTTTTTCATCATTTATTATGAAATGTGGTAAAATTGTAAAGTAGGTACCACATTTATCCTAAAGTATGGTATTTGTATACATGTTTTACCCGCATTTATTAAGAAATGCGTAAAAATTACAATGAAAATTCACCATTTGTCTTAAAATGGATGTGTTCTAATTATTTTTCATGCATTTATTACGAAATGTGGTAAGGTTGTAAAGTAGGTACCACATTTATCCTAAAATATGGTATTTGTATACATGTTTTACCCGCATTTATTAAGAAATGCGGTAAAATTACAAAGAAAGTGCAACATTTGTCTTAAAATGGAAGTGTTATAATTGTTTTTCATGCATTTATTATGAAATATGGTAAAGTTGTAATGTAGGTACCACATTTATCCTAAAATATGGCATTTGTATATATGTTTTACCCGCATGTATTAAGAAATGCGGTAAAATTACAAAGAAGGTGCAACATTTTTCTTAAAATGGAGGTGTTTTAATTGTTTTTCATGCATTTTATTATGAAATGTGGTAAAGTTGTAAAGTAGGTACCACATTTAACCTAAAATATGGTATTTGTATACATGTTTTACCCACATTTATTAAGAAATGCGATAAAATTACAAAGAAGGTGCAACATATGTCTTAATATGGATGTGTTATAATTGTTTTTCATGCATTTATTATGAAATATGGTAAAGTTGTAATGTAGGTACCACATTTATCCTAAAATATGGCATTTGTATATATGTTTTACCCGCATGTATTAAGAAATGCGGTAAAATGAAAAAGAAGGTGTAACATTTTTCTTAAAATGGAGGTGTTTTAATTGTTTTTCATGCATTTTATTATGAAATGTGGTAAAGTTGTAAAGTAGGTACCACATTTAACCTAAAATATGGTATTTGTATACATGTTTTACCCACATTTATTAAGAAATGCGATAAAATTACAAAGAAGGTGCAACATATGTCTTAATATGGATGTGTTATAATTGTTTTTCATGCATTTATTATGAAATATGGTAAAGTTGTAATGTAGGTACCACATTTATCATAAAATATGGCATTTGTATATATGTTTTACCCGCATGTATTAAGAAATGCGGTAAAATTACAAAGAAGGTGCAACGATCGTCTTAAAATGGATGTGTTATAATTGTTTTTCATCCATTTATTATGAAATGTGGTAAAATTGTAAAGTAGGTACCACATTTATCCTAAAGTATGGTATTTGTATACATGTTTTACCCGCATTTATTAAGAAATGCGGTAAAATTACAATGAAAATTCACCATTTGTCTTAAAATGGATGTGTTACAATTATTTTTCATGCATTTATTACGAAATGTGGTAAGGTTGTAAAGTAGGTACCACATTTATCCTAAAATATGGTATTTGTATACATGTTTTACCCGCATTTATTAAGAAATGCGGTAAAATTAAAAAGAAAGTGCAACATTTGTCTTAAAATGGAAGTGTTATAATTGTTTTTCATGCATTTATTATAACATATGGTAAAGTTGTAATGTAGGTACCACATTTATCCTAAAATATGGCATTTGTATATATGTTTTACCCGCATGTATTAAGAAATGCGGTAAAATGAAAAGAAGGTGTAACATTTTTCTTAAAATGGAGGTGTTTTAATTGTTTTTCATGCATTTTATTATGAAATGTGGTAAAGTTGTAAAGTAGGTACCACATTTAACCTAAAATATGGTATTTGTATACATGTTTTACCCACATTTATTAAGAAATGCGATAAAATTACAAAGAAGGTGCAACATATGTCTTAATATGGATGTGTTATAATTATTTTTCATGCATTTATTATGAAATATGGTAAAGTTGTAATGTAGGTACCACATTTATCATAAAATATGACATTTGTATATATGTTTTACCCGCATGTATTAAGAAATGCGGTAAAATTACAAAGAAGGTGCAACGATCGTCTTAAAATGGATGTGTTATAATTGTTTTTCATCCATTTATTATGAAATGTGGTAAAATTGTAAAGTAGGTACCACATTTATCCTAAAGTATGGTATTTGTATACATGTTTTACCCGCATTTATTAAGAAATGCGTAAAAATTACAATGAAAATTCACCATTTGTCTTAAAATGGATGTGTTACAATTATTTTTCATGCATTTATTACGAAATGTGGTAAGGTTGTAAAGTAGGTACCACATTTATCCTAAAATATGATATTTGTATACATGTTTTACCCGCATTTATTAAGAAATGCGGTAAAATTACAAAGAAAGTGCAACATTTGTCTTAAAATGGAAGTGTTATAATTGTTTTTCATGCATTTATTATGAAATATGGTAAAGTTGTAATGTAGGTACCACATTTATCCTAAAATATGGCATTTGTATATATGTTTTACCCGCATGTATTAAGAAATGCGGTAAAATGACAAAGAAGGTGCAACATTTTTCTTAAAATGGAGGTGTTTTAATTGTTTTTCATGCATTTTATTATGAAATGTGGTAAAGTTGTAAAGTAGGTACCACATTTAACCTAAAATATGGTATTTGTATACATGTTTTACCCACATTTATTAAGAAATGCGATAAAATTACAAAGAAGGTGCAACATATGTCTTAATATGGATGTGTTATAATTGTTTTTCATGCATTTATTATGAAATATGGTAAAGTTGTAATGTAGGTACCACATTTATCATAAAATATGGCATTTGTATATATGTTTTTACCCGCATGTATTAAGAAATGCGGTAAAATTACAAAGAAGGTGCAACGATCGTCTTAAAATGGATGTGTTATAATTGTTTTTCATCCATTTATTATGAAATGTGGTAAAATTGTAAAGTAGGTACCACATTTATCCTAAAGTATGGTATTTGTATACATGTTTTACCCGCATTTATTAAGAAATGCGGTAAAATTACAATGAAAATTCACCATTTGTCTTAAAACCTAAAATATGGTATTTGTATACATGTTTTACCCGCATTTATTAAGAAATGCGGTAAAATTAGAAAGAAAGTGCAACATTTGTCTTAAAATGGAAGTGTTATAATTGTTTTTCATGCATTTATTATAACATATGGTAAAGTTGTAATGTAGGTACCACATTTATCCTAAAATATGGTATTTGTATACATGTTTTACCCACATTTATTAAGAAATGCGATAAAATTACAAAGAAGGTGCAACATATGTCTTAATATGGATGTGTTATAATTGTTTTTCATGCATTTATTATGAAATATGGTAAAGTTGTAATGTAGGTACCACATTTATCATAAAATATGACATTTGTATATATGTTTTACCCGCATGTATTAAGAAATGCGGTAAAATTACAAAGAAGGTGCAACGAATTTATTAAGAAATGCGTAAAAATTACAATGAAAATTCACCATTTGTCTTAAAATGGATGTGTTACAATTATTTTTCATGCATTTATTACGAAATGTGGTAAGGTTGTAAAGTAGGTACCACATTTATCCTAAAATATGGTATTTGTATACATGTTTTACCCGCATTTATTAAGAAATGCGGTAAAATTAGAAAGAAAGTGCAACATTTGTCTTAAAATGGAAGTGTTATAATTGTTTTTCATGCATTTATTATGAAATATGGTAAAGTTGTAATGTAGGTACCACATTTATCCTAAAATATGGCATTTGTATATATGTTTTACCCGCATGTATTAAGAAATGCGGTAAAATGAAAAAGAAGGTGAACACATTTTCTTAAAATGGAGGTGTTTTAATTGTTTTTCATGCATTTATTATAAAATGTGGTAAAGTTGTAAAGTAGGTACCACATTTAACCTAAAATATGGTATTTGTATACATGTTTTACCCACATTTATTAAGAAATGCGATAAAATTACAAAGAAGGTGCAACATATGTCTTAATATGGATGTGTTATAATTGTTTTTCATGCATTTATTATGAAATATGGTAAAGTTGTAATGTAGGTACCACATTTATCATAAAATATGACATTTGTATATATGTTTTACCCGCATGTATTAAGAAATGCGGTAAAATTACAAAGAAGGTGCAACGATCGTCTTAAAATGGATGTGTTATAATTGTTTTTCATCCATTTATTATGAAATGTGGTAAAATTGTAAAGTAGGTACCACATTTATCCTAAAGTATGGTATTTGTATACATGTTTTACCCGCATTTATTAAGAAATGCGTAAAAATTACAATGAAAATTCACCATTTGTCTTAAAATGGATGTGTTACAATTATTTTTCATGCATTTATTACGAAATGTGGTAAGGTTGTAAAGTAGGTACCACATTTATCCTAAAATATGGTATTTGTATACATGTTTTACCCGCATTTATTAAGAAATGCGGTAAAATTACAAAGAAAGTGCAACATTTGTCTTAAAATGGAAGTGTTATAATTGTTTTTCATGCATTTATTATGAAATATGGTAAAGTTGTAATGTAGGTACCACATTTATCCTAAAATATGGCATTTGTATATATGTTTTACCCGCATGTATTAAGAAATGCGGTAAAATGAAAAAGAAGGTGTAACATTTTTCTTAAAATGGAGGTGTTTTAATTGTTTTTCATGCATTTTATTATGAAATGTGGTAAAGTTGTAAAGTAGGTACCACATTTAACCTAAAATATGGTATTTGTATACATGTTTTACCCACATTTATTAAGAAATGCGATAAAATTACAAAGAAGGTGCAACATATGTCTTAATATGGATGTGTTATAATTGTTTTTCATGCATTTATTATGAAATATGGTAAAGTTGTAATGTAGGTACCACATTTATCATAAAATATGACATTTGTATATATGTTTTACCCGCATGTATTAAGAAATGCGGTAAAATTACAAAGAAGGTGCAACGATCGTCTTAAAATGGATGTGTTATAATTGTTTTTCATCCATTTATTATGAAATGTGGTAAAATTGTAAAGTAGGTACCACATTTATCCTAAAGTATGGTATTTGTATACATGTTTTACCCGCATTTATTAAGAAATGCGTAAAATTACAATGAAAATTCACCATTTGTCTTAAAATGGATGTGTTACAATTATTTTCATGCATTTATTACGAAATGTGGTAAGGTTGTAAAGTAGGTACCACATTTATCCTAAAATATGGTATTTGTATACATGTTTTAATTAAACAAAAATTATTATTAACCCCCGCATTTATTAAGAAATGCGGTAAAATTACAAAGAAAGTGCAACATTTGTCTTAAAATGGAAGTGTTATAATTGTTTTTCATGCATTTATTATGAAATATGGTAAAGTTGTAATGTAGGTACCACATTTATCCTAAAATATGGCATTTGTATATATGTTTTACCCGCATGTATTAAGAAATGCGGTAAAATGAAAAGAAGGTGCAACATTTTTCTTAAAATGGAGGTGTTTAATTGTTTTTCATGCATTTTATTATGAAATGTGGTAAAGTTGTAAAGTAGGTACCACATTTAACCTAAAATATGGTATTTGTATACATGTTTTACCCACATTTATTAAGAAATGCGATAAAATTACAAAGAAGGTGCAACATATGTCTTAATATGGATGTGTTATAATTGTTTTTCATGCATTTATTATGAAATATGGTAAAGTTGTAATGTAGGTACCACATTTATCATAAAATATGGCATTTGTATATATGTTTTACCCGCATGTATTAAGAAATGCGGTAAAATTACAAAGAAGGTGCAACGATCGTCTTAAAATGGATGTGTTATAATTGTTTTTCATCCATTTATTATGAAATGTGGTAAAATTGTAAAGTAGGTACCACATTTATCCTAAAGTATGGTATTTGTATACATGTTTTACCCGCATTTATTAAGAAATGCGGTAAAATTACAATGAAAATTCACCATTTGTCTTAAAATGGATGTGTTACAATTATTTTTCATGCATTTATTACGAAATGTGGTAAGGTTGTAAAGTAGGTACCACATTTATCCTAAAATATGGTATTTGTATACATGTTTTACCCGCATTTATTAAGAAATGCGGTACCAAATTAGAAAGAAAGTGCAACATTTGTCTTAAAATGGAAGTGTTATAATTGTTTTTCATGCATTTATTATGAAATATGGTAAAGTTGTAATGTAGGTACCACATTTATCCTAAAATATGGCATTTGTATATATGTTTTACCCGCATGTATTAAGAAATGCGGTAAAATTAAAAAGAAGGTGTAACATTTTTCTTAAAATGGAGGTGTTTTAATTGTTTTTCATGCATTTTATTATGAAATGTGGTAAAGTTGTAAAGTAGGTACCACATTTAACCTAAAATATGGTATTTGTATACATGTTTTACCCACATTTATTAAGAAATGCGATAAAATTACAAAGAAGGTGCAACATATGTCTTAATATGGATGTGTTATAATTGTTTTTCATGCATTTATTATGAAATATGGTAAAGTTGTAATGTAGGTACCACATTTATCATAAAATATGACATTTGTATATATGTTTTACCCGCATGTATTAAGAAATGCGGTAAAATTACAAAGAAGGTGCAACGATCGTCTTAAAATGGATGTGTTATAATTGTTTTTCATCCATTTATTATGAAATGTGGTAAAATTGTAAAGTAGGTACCACATTTATCCTAAAGTATGGTATTTGTATACATGTTTTATCCGCATTTATTAAAAAATGCAGTAAAAATTACAATGAAATTCACCATTTGTCTTAAAATGGATGTGTTATAATTGTTTTTTATGCATTTATTACGAAATGTGGTAAGGTTGTAAAGTAGGTACCACATTTATCCTAAAATATGGTATTTGTATACATGTTTTACCCGCATTTATTAAGAAATGCGGTAAAATTACAAAGAAAGTGCAACATTTGTCTTAAAATGGAAGTGTTATAATTGTTTTTCATGCATTTATTATGAAATATGGTAAAGTTGTAATGTAGGTACCACAGGGCTCCTCCCATCGGTCTTTACTTCCCGTTTTTTCCTGCATATCTTCACGACAAGTGCGCTCACACTTCCCCCTACCGCTGCCACGCTCGTCGTCCACTGGTGGGGTCGCCTTGTTTTTCCTGCATTTCGCGGCCCTGTGGTCCATGGTCACGGTCCGTCTCCCCTTTCCTTTATCCTAAAATATGGCATTTGTATATATGTTTTACCCGCATGTATTAAGAAATGCGGTAAAATGAAAAAGAAGGTGTAACATTTTTCTTAAAATGGAGGTGTTTTAATTGTTTTTCATGCATTTTATTATAAAATGTGGTAAAGTTGTAAAGTAGGTACCACATTTAACCTAAAATATGGTATTTGTATACATGTTTTACCCACATTTATTAAGAAATGCGATAAAATTACAAAGAAGGTGCAACATATGTCTTAATATGGATGTGTTATAATTGTTTTTCATGCATTTATTATGAAATATGGTAAAGTTGTAATGTAGGTACCACATTTATCATAAAATATGACATTTGTATATATGTTTTACCCGCATGTATTAAGAAATGCGGTAAAATTACAAAGAAGGTGCAACGATCGTCTTAAAATGGATGTGTTATAATTGTTTTCATCCATTTATTATGAAATGTGGTAAAATTGTAAAGTAGGTACCACATTTATCCTAAAGTATGGTATTTGTATACATGTTTTACCCGCATTTATTAAGAAATGCGTAAAAATTACAATGAAAATTCACCATTTGTCTTAAAATGGATGTGTTACAATTATTTTTCATGCATTTATTACGAAATGTGGTAAGGTTGTAAAGTAGGTACCACATTTATCCTAAAATATGGTATTTGTATACATGTTTTACCCGCATTTATTAAGAAATGCGGTAAAATTACAAAGAAAGTGCAACATTTGTCTTAAAATGGAAGTGTTATAATTGTTTTTCATGCATTTATTATGAAATATGGTAAAGTTGTAATGTAGGTACCACATTTATCCTAAAATATGGCATTTGTATATATGTTTTACCCGCATGTATTAAGAAATGCGGTAAAATGAAAAAGAAGGTGTAACATTTTTCTTAAAATGGAGGTGTTTTAATTGTTTTTCATGCATTTTATTATGAAATGTGGTAAAGTTGTAAAGTAGGTACCACATTTAACCTAAAATATGGTATTTGTATACATGTTTTACCCACATTTATTAAGAAATGCGATAAAATTACAAAGAAGGTGCAACATATGTCTTAATATGGATGTGTTATAATTGTTTTTCATGCATTTATTATGAAATATGGTAAAGTTGTAATGTAGGTACCACATTTATCATAAAATATGGCATTTGTATATATGTTTTACCCGCATGTATTAAGAAATGCGGTAAAATTACAAAGAAGGTGCAACGATCGTCTTAAAATGGATGTGTTATAATTGTTTTTCATCCATTTATTATGAAATGTGGTAAAATTGTAAAGTAGGTACCACATTTATCCTAAAGTATGGTATTTGTATACATGTTTTACCCGCATTTATTAAGAAATGCGGTAAAATTACAATGAAAATTCACCATTTGTCTTAAAATGGATGTGTTACAATTATTTTTCATGCATTTATTACGAAATGTGGTAAGGTTGTAAAGTAGGTACCACATTTATCCTAAAATATGGTATTTGTATACATGTTTTACCCGCATTTATTAAGAAATGCGGTAAAATTACAAAGAAAGTGCAACATTTGTCTTAAAATGGAAGTGTTATAATTGTTTTTCATGCATTTATTATAATATGGTAAAGTTGTAATGTAGGTACCACATTTATCCTAAAATATGGCATTTGTATATATGTTTTACCCGCATGTATTAAGAAATGCGGTAAAATGAAAAAAAGGTGCAACATTTTTCTTAAAATGGAGGTGTTTTAATTGTTTTTCATGCATTTTATTATAAATGTGGTAAAGTTGTAAAGTAGGTACCACATTTAACCTAAAATATGGTTTTGTATACATGTTTTACCCACATTTATTAAGAAATGCGATAAAATTACAAAGAAGGTGCAACATATGTCTTAATATGGATGTGTTATAATTGTTTTTCATGCATTTATTATGAAATATGGTAAAGTTGTAATGTAGGTACCACATTTATCATAAAATATGACATTTGTATATATGTTTTACCCGCATGTATTAAGAAATGCGGTAAAATTACAAAGAAGGTGCAACGATCGTCTTAAAATGGATGTGTTATAATTGTTTTTCATCCATTTATTATGAAATGTGGTAAAATTGTAAAGTAGGTACCACATTTATCCTAAAGTATGGTATTTGTATACATGTTTTACCCGCATTTATTAAGAAATGCGGTAAAAATTACAATGAAAATTCACCATTTGTCTTAAATGGATGTGTTACAATTATTTTTCATGCATTTATTACGAAATGTGGTAAGGTTGTAAAGTAGGTACCACATTTATCCTAAAATATGGTATTTGTATACATGTTTTACCCGCATTTATTAAGAAATGCGGTAAAATTACAAAGAAAGTGCAACATTTGTCTTAAAATGGAAGTGTTATAATTGTTTTTCATGCATTTATTATGAAATATGGTAAAGTTGTAATGTAGGTACCACATTTATCCTAAAATATGGCATTTGTATATATGTTTTACCCGCATGTATTAAGAAATGCGGTAAAATTACAAAGAAGGTGCAACATTTTTCTTAAAATGGAGGTGTTTTAATTTTTTTTTCATGCATTTTATTATGAAATGTGGTAAAGTTGTAAAGTAGGTACCACATTTAACCTAAAATATGGTATTTGTATACATGTTTTACCCACATTTATTAAGAAATGCGATAAAATTACAAAGAAGGTGCAACATATGTCTTAATATGGATGTGTTATAATTGTTTTTCATGCATTTATTATGAAATATGGTAAAGTTGTAATGTAGGTACCACATTTATCATAAAATATGGCATTTGTATATATGTTTTACCCGCATGTATTAAGAAATGCGGTAAAATTACAAAGAAGGTGCAACGATCGTCTTAAAATGGATGTGTTATAATTGTTTTTCATACATTTATTATGAAATGTGGTAAACTTGTAAAGTAGGTACCACATTTATCCTAAAGTATGGTATTTGTATACATGTTTTACCCGCATTTATTAAGAAATGCGGTAAAATTACAATGAAAATTCACCATTTGTCTTAAAATGGATGTGTTACAATTATTTTTCATGCATTTATTACGAAATGTGGTAAGGTTGTAAAGTAGGTACCACATTTATCCTAAAATATAGTATTTGTATACATGTTTTACCCGCATTTATTAAGAAATGCGGTAAAATTACAAAGAAAGTGCAACATTTGTCTTAAAATGGAAGTGTTATAATTGTTTTCATGCATTTATTATGAAATATGGTAAAGTTGTAATGTAGGTACCACATTTATCCTAAAATATGGCATTTGTATATATGTTTTACCCGCATGTATTAAGAAATGCGGTAAAATTACAAAAAGGTGTAACATTTTTCTTAAAATGGAGTGTGTTTTAATTGTTTTTCATGCATTTTATTATGAAATGTGGTAAAGTTGTAAAGTAGGTACCACATTTAACCTAAAATATGGTATTTGTATACATGTTTTACCCCATTTATTAAGAAATGCGATAAAATTACAAAGAAGGTGCAACATATGTCTTAATATGGATGTGTTATAATTGTTTTTCATGCATTTATTATGAAATATGGTAAAGTTGTAATGTAGGTACCACATTTATCATAAAATATGGCATTTGTATATATGTTTTGTCATATTAACCTTCCTTTTTATTACAAATACACCCGCATGTATTAAGAAATGCGGTTAAAATACAAAGAAGGTGCAACGATCGTCTTAAAATGGATGTGTTATAATTGTTTTTCATCCATTTATTATGAAATGTGGTAAAATTGTAAAGTAGGTACCACATTTATCCTAAAGTATGGTATTTGTATACATGTTTTACTAAACCAACAATTAATTTACTAAAAATATTAAATTAAAAAAACATTAATTAATTAATTAATTAAAAATAATAAAACCGCATTTATTAGAAATGCGTAAAATTACAATGAAAATTCACCATTTGTCTTAAAATGGATGTGTTTAAACAATTATTTTTCATGCATTTATTACGAAATGTGGTAAGGTTGTAAAGTAGGTACCACATTTATCCTAAAATATGTATTTGTATACATGTTTTACCCGCATTTATTAAGAAATGCGGTAAAATTACAAAGAAAGTGCAACATTTGTCTTAAAATGGAAGTGTTATAATTGTTTTTCATGCATTTATTATGAAATATGGTAAAGTTGTAATGTAGGTACCACATTTATCCTAAAATATGGCATTTGTATATATGTTTTACCCGCATGTATTAAGAAATGCGGTAAAATGAAAAAGAAGGTGCAACATTTTTCTTAAAATGGAGTGTGTTTTAATTTTTTTTCATGCATTTATTATGAAATGTGGTAAAGTTGTAAAGTAGGTACCACATTTAACTAAAATATGGTATTTGTATACATGTTTTACCCACATTTATTAAGAAATGCGATAAATTACAAAGAAGGTGCAACATATGTCTTAAAATGGATGTGTTATAATTGTTTTTCATGCATTTTATGAAATATGGTTAAAGTTGTAAAGTAGGTACCACATTTATCCTAAAATATGCTTTGTATACATGTTTTACCGCATGTATTAAGAAATGCGGTTAAAATTACAAAGAAGGTGCAACATCGTCTTAAAATGGATGTGTTATAATTGTTTTTCATGCATTTATTATGAAATGTGGTAAAATTGTAAAGTAGGTACCACATTATCCTAAAGTATGGTATTTGTATACATGTTTTACCCGCATTTATTAAGAAATGCGGTAAAATTACAAAGAAAGTGCAACATTGTCTTAAAATGGATGTGTTATAATTGTTTTTCATGCATTTATTATGAAATATGGTAAAGTTGTAATGTAGGTACCACATTTATCCTAAATATGGTATTTGTATACATGTTTTACCCGCATTTATTAAGAAATGCGGTTAAAATTACAATGAAATTCACCATTTGTCTTTTAAAATGGATGTGTTATAATTATTTTCATGCATTTATTACGAAATGTGGTAAGGTGTAAAGTAGGTACCACATTTATCCTAAAATATGGTATTTGTATACATGTTTTACCCGCATTTATTAAGAAATGCGATAAAATTACAAAGAAAGTGCAACATTGTCTTAAAATGGAAGTGTTATAATGTTTTTCATGCATTTATTATGAAATATGGTAAAGTTGTAATGTAGGTACCACATTTATCCTAAAATGCATTGTATATATGTTTTACCCGCATGTATTAAGAAATGCGGTAAAATTACAAAGAAGGTGCAACATTTTCTTAAAATGGAGGTGTTTTAATTGTTTTTCATGCATTTATTATGAAATGTGGTAAAGTTGTAAAGTAGGTACCACATTTATCCTAAAATATGGTATTGTATACATGTTTTACCCACATTATTAAGAAATGCCATAAAATTACAAAGAAGGTGCAACATATGTCTTAATATGGATGTGTTATAATTGTTTTTCATGCATTTATTATGAAATATGGTAAAGTTGTAAAGTAGGTACCACATTTATCCTAAAATATGGTATTTGTATATATGTTTTACCCGCATGTATTAAGAAATGCGGTTAAAATTACAAAGAAGGTGCAACGATCGTCTTAAATGGATGTGTTTAATTGTTTTTCATGCATTTATTATGAAATGTGGTAAAATTGTAAAGTAGGTACCACATTTATCCTAAAGTATGGTATTTGTATACATGTTTTACCCGCATTTATTAAGAAATGCGGGTAAAATTACAATGAAAATTCACCATTTGTCTTAAAATGGATGTGTTATAATGTTTTTCATGCATTTATTACGAAATGTGGTAAGGTTGTAAAGTAGGTACCACATTTATCCTAAAATATGGTATTTGTATACATGTTTTACCCGCATTTATTAAGAAATGGGTAAAATTACAAAGAAAGTGCAACATTTGTCTTAAAATGGAAGTGTTATAATTGTTTTTCATGCATTTATTATGAAATATGGTAAGTTGTAATGTAGGTACCACATTTATCCTAAAATATGGCATTGTATATATGTTTTACCCGCATGTATTAAGAAATGCGGTAAAATTACAAAGAAGGTGCAACATTTTCTTAAAATGGAGGTGTTTTAATTGTTTTTCATGCATTTTATTATGAAATGTGGTAAAGTTGTAAAGTAGGTACCACATTTATCCTAAAATATGGTATTGTATACATGTTTTACCCAATTTATTAAGAAATGCGATAAAATTACAAAGAAGGTGCAACATATGTCTTAATATGGATGTGTATAATTGTTTTTCATGCATTTATTATGAAATATGGTAAAGTTGTAAAGTAGGTACCACATTTATCCTAAAATATGGTATTTGTATATATGTTTTACCCGCATGTATTAAGAAATGCGTTAAAATTACAAAGAAGGGCAACGATCGTCTTAAAATGGATGTGTTATAATTGTTTTTCATCATTTATTATGAAATGTGGTAAAATTGTAAAGTAGGTACCACATTTATCCTAAAGTATGGTATTGTATACATGTTTTACCGCATATTAAGAAATGCGGTAAAAATTACAATGAAAATTCACCATTTGTCTTAAAATGGATGTGTTATAATATTTTCATGCATTATTACGAAATGTGGGTAAGGTTGTAAAGTAGGTACCACATTTATCCTAAAATATGGTATTTGTATACATGTTTTACCCGCATTTATTAAAATGCGGTAAAATTACAAAGAAAGTGCAACATTTGTCTTAAAATGGAAGTGTTATAATTGTTTTCATGCATTTATTATAAAAAATGGTAAAGTTGTAATGTAGGTACCACATTTATCCTAAAATATGGCATTGTATATATGTTACCCCATGTATTAGAAATGCGGTTAAATTACAAAGAAGGTGCAACATTTTCTTAAAATGGAGGTGTTTTAATTTTTTTTCATGCATTTTATTATGAAATGTGGTAAAGTTGTAAAGTAGGTACCACATTATCCTAAAATATGGTATTTGTATACATGTTTTACCACATTTATTAAGAAATGCGAAAATTACAAAGAAGGTGCAACATATGTCTTAAATGGATGTGTTATAATTGTTTTTCATGCATTTATTATGAAATATGGTAAAGTGTAATGTAGGTACCACATTTATCCTAAAATATGGCATTTGTATAATGTTTACCCGCATGTATTAAGAAATGCGGTAAAATTACAAAGAAGGTGCAACATTTCTTAAATGGAGGTGTTTAATTGTTTTTCATGCATTTATTATGAAATGTGGTAAAGTTGTAAAGTAGGTACCACATTTATCCTAAAATATGGTATTTGTACATGTTTTACCCGCATTTATTAAGAAATGCGTATAAAATAAAATACAAAGAAGTGCAACATATGTCTTAAAATGGATGTGTTATAATTGTTTTTCATGCATTTATTATGAAATATGGTAAAGTTGTAAAGTAGGTACCACATTTATCCTAAAATATGGTATTTGTATACATGTTTTACCCGCATTTATTAAGAAATGCGGTAAATTACAAAGAAAGGTGCAACATTTGTCTTAAAATGGATGTGTTATAATTGTTTTTCATGCATTATTATGAAATGTGGTAAAGTTGTAAAGTAGGTACCACATTTATCCTAAAGTATGGTATTTGTATACATGTTTTACCCGCATTATTAAGAAATGCGTAAAATTACAAGAAAATTCAACATTTGTCTTAAAATGGATGTGTTATAATTATTTTTCATGCATTTATTACGAAATGTGGTAAGGTTGTAAAGTAGGTACCACATTTATCCTAAAATATGGTATTTGTATACATGTTTTACCCGCATTTATTAAGAAATGCGGTAAAATTACAAAGAAAGGTGCAACATTTGTCTTAAAATGAAGTGTTATAATTGTTTTCATGCATTTATTATGAAATATGGTAAAGTTGTAATGTAGGTACCACATTTATCCTAAAATATGGCATTTGTATATATGTTTTACCCGCATGTATTTAGAAATGCGGTAAAATTACAAAGAAGGTGCAACATTTTTCTTAAAAGGAGGTGTTTTAATTGTTTTCATGCATTTATTATGAAATGTGGTAAAGTTGTAAAGTAGGTACCACATTTATCCTAAAATATGGTATTGTATACATGTTTTACCCACATTTATTAAGAAATGCTATAAAAATTACAAAGAAGGTGCAACATATGTCTTAAAATGGATGTGTTATAATTGTTTTTCATGCATTTATTATGAAATGTGGTAAAGTTGTAAAGTAGGTACCACATTTATCCTAAAATATGGTATTTGTATACATGTTTTACCCGCATGTATTAAGAAATGCGGGTTAAAATTACAAAGAAGGTGCAACGATCGTCTTAAAATGGAGTGTTATAATTGTTTTTCATGCATTTATTATGAAATGTGGTAAAATTGTAAAGTAGGTACCACATTTATCCTAAAGTATGGTATTTGTATACATGTTTTACCCGCATTATTAGAAATGCGGTAAAATTACAATGAAAATTCAACATTTGTCTTAAAATGGATGTGTTATAATTGTTTTTCATGCATTATTACGAAATGTGGTAAGGTTGTAAAGTAGGTACCACATTTATCCTAAAATATGGTATTTGTATACATGTTTTACCGCATTTATAAGAAATGCGGTAAAATTACAAAGAAAGTGCAACATTGTCTTAAAATGGAAGTGTTATAATTGTTTTTCATGCATTTATTATGAAATATGGTAAAGTTGTAATGTAGGTACCACATTTATCCTAAAATATGGCATTTGTATATATGTTTTACCCGCATGTATTAAGAAATGCGGTAAAATAAACAAGAAGGTGCAACATTTTTCTTAAAATGGAGGTGTTTTAATTGTTTTTCATGCATTTATTATGAAATGTGGTAAAGTTGTAAAGTAGGTACCACATTTATCCTAAAATATGGTATTGTATACATGTTTACCACATTTATTAAGAAATGCGATAAAAATTACAAAGAAGGTGCAACATATGTCTTAAAATGGATGTGTTATAATTGTTTTCATGCATTTATTATGAAATATGGTAAAGTTGTAATGTAGGTACCACATTTATCCTAAAATATGGTATTTGTATACATGTTTTACCCGCATTTATTAAGAAATGCGGGTAAAATTACAAAGAAGGTGCAACGATCGTCTTAAAATGGAGTGTTTTAATTGTTTTTATGCATTTATTATGAAATGTGGTAAAATTGTAAAGTAGGTACCACATTTATCCTAAAGTATGGTATTGTATACATGTTTTACCGCATTTATAAAAATGCGGTAAAATTACAAAGAAAGTGCAACATTTGTCTTAAAATGGATGTGTTATAATTGTTTTTCATGCATTTATTACGAAATGTGGTAAGGTTGTAAAGTAGGTACCACATTTATCCTAAAATATGGTATTGTATACATGTTTTACCCGCATTATTAAGAAATGCGGTAAAATTACAAAGAAAGTGCAACATT
>NW_026113365.1:0-27000 GCF_024323335.1 Lathyrus oleraceus | reverse complement strand
TCGACGATAAACCCCCCTTACCTTAACAATCCGGCGAATCTTTGAGCTTCAAGCCTTTCCGTTCTTCAACCTTTGCTCTTCAGCTCCTTTCTCCTCTTCTCTGCCCTTTCCCTTTTCACGATCCTTTCTCTGTTTTTCACGTAGAAACCTTTTTACTCCAAATGGGACTCTTTCTCTTATTTCCAACATATATATATTTTCCAAATAATAATAATAATCCAAAACTAATAATAATAAAATTTCCAATTATTTAATTAAATTAATAAATAAATTATTAACTCAATTTAAATAATTATTTTATTATTATCGGGGTGTTACATTAAACATATGAAATTTAACTGAATTGTGTGAATGATGAAAAATGTTGTTGTTAAACCCATGATATTTTATTGAATTGTGCGAATGATGAAAACGTTGAGCTTAAACCTATGAAATTTGATTGAATTGTGTGAATGATGAAAATATTGATGTTAAACCCATGAAATTTGATTGAATTGTGCGAATGATGAAGAGAATGTGGTTGTTAAACCTATGAAATTTGATTGACATGTGTGAATGATGCAAATGTTGTTGTTAAACCCATTAAATTTGATTGAATTGTATGAATGATAATGATGTTATTGTCAATCCTATGAAATTTGATTGAATTGTGTGAATGATGAAAATGTTGTTGTTAAACCGATGAAATTTGATTGAATTGTGTGAATGATGAAAATGTTGTTGTTAAACCTATGAAATTTGATTGAATTGTGTGAATGATGAAATCATTGATGTTCAACCTATGAAATTTGATTGAATTGTGTGAACGATGAAAAATGTTGTTGTTAAACCCATGAAATTTGATTTAGTTGTGTGAATGACGAAAACGTTGATGTTAAACTTATGAAATTTGATTTAATTGTGTGAATGATGAAAATGTTGAAGTTAAACCTATGAAATTTGATTGAATGGTGCGAATGATGAAGAAAATGTTGTTGTTAAACCTATGAAATTTGATGGAATAATGTGAATGATGAAGATGTTGTTGCTAAACCTATGACATTTGATTGAATTGTGTGAATGATGAAAATGTTGTTGTTAAACCTATGACATTTGATTGAATTGTGTGAATGATGAAAACGTTGATGTTAAACATATGAAATTTGATTGAATTATGCGAATGATGAAGATGTTGGTTTTAAACCTATGAAATTTGATTGAATTGTGTCAATGATGAAAATATTGTTGTTAAACCCACGAAATTTGATTGAATTGTGCGAGTGATGAAAATGTTGTTGTTAAACCTATGAAATTTGATTGAATTGTGTGAATGATGGAAATGTTGATGTTAAACCTATGAAATTTGATTGAATTATGCGAATGATGCAAATGTTGTTGTTAAACCCATGAAATTTGATTGAATTGTGTGAGTGATGAAAACATTGATGTTAAACATATGAAATTTAATTGAATTGTGTGAATGATGAAAAATGTTGTTGTTAAACCCATGATATTTGATTGAATTGTGCGAATGATGAAAACGTTGATCTTAAACCTATGAAATTTGATTGAATTGTGTGAATGATGAAAATATTGATGTTAAACCCATGAAATTTGATTGAATTGTGCGAATGATGAAGAAAATGTCGTTGTTAAACCTAAGAAATTTGATTGACATGTGTGAGTGATGCAAATGTTGTTGTTAAACCCATTAAATTTGATTGAATTGTGGGAATGATAATGATGTTATTGTCAAACCTATGAAATTTGATTGAATTGTGTGAATGATAAAAATGTTGTTGTTAAACGTATGAAATTTGATTGAATTGTGTGAATGATGAAAACGTTGATGTTCAACCTATGAAATTTGATTGAATTGTGTGAATGATGAAAAATGTTGTTGTTAAACCCATGAAATTTGATTGAATTGTGTGAATGATGAAAAATGTTGTTGTTAAACCCATGAAATTTGATTTAGTTGTGTGAATGATAAAAACGTTGATGTTAAACTTATGAAATTTGATTGAATTGTGTGAATGATGAAAATGTTGTTGTTAAACCTATGAAATTTGATGGAATGGTGCGAATGATGAAGAAAACGTTGTTGTTAAACCTATGAAATTTGATTGAATAATGTGAATGATGAAGATGTTGTTGCTAAACCTATGACATTTGATTGAGTTGTGTGAATGATGAAAATGTTGTTGTTAAACCTATGACATTTGATTGAATTGTGTGAATGATGAAAACGTTGATGTTAAACATATGAAATTTGATTGAATTATGCGAATGATGAAGATGTTGGTTTTAAACCTATGAAATTTGATTGAATTGTGTCAATGATGAAAATATTGTTGTTAAACCCACGAAATTTGATTGAATTGTGCGAGTGATGAAAATGTTGTTGTTAAACCTATGAAATTTGATTGAATTGTGTGAATGATGGAAATGTTGATGTTAAACCTATGAAATTTGATTGAATTGTGCGAATGATGCAAATGTTGTTGTTAAACCCATGAAATTTGATTGAATTGTGTGAGTGATGAAAACATTGATGTTAAACATATGAAATTTAATTGAATTGTGTGAATGATGAAAAATGTTGTTGTTAAACCCATGATATTTGATTGAATTGTGCGAATGATGAAAACGTTGATCTTAAACCTATGAAATTTGATTGAATTGTGTGAATAATGAAAATATTGATGTTAAACCCATGAAATTTGATTGAATTGTGCGAATGATGAAGAAAATGTCGTTGTTAAACCTAAGAAATTTGATTGACATGTGTGAGTGATGCAAATGTTGTTGTTAAACCCATTAAATTTGATTGAATTGTGTGAATGATAATGATGTTATTGTCAAACCTATGAAATTTGATTGAATTGTGTGAATGATGAAAATGTTGTTGTTAAACGTATGAAATTTGATTGAATTGTGTGAATGATGAAAACGTTGATGTTCAACCTATGAAATTTGATTGAATTGTGTGAATGATGAAAAATGTTGTTGTTAAACCCATGATATTTGATTGAATTGTGCGAATGATGAAAACGTTGATGTTAAACATATGAAATTTGATTGAATTATGCGAATGATGAAGATGTTGGTTTTAAACCTATGAAATTTGATTGAATTGTGTCAATGATGAAAATATTGTTGTTAAACCCATGAAATTTGATTGAATTGTGCGAGTGATGAAATGTTGTTGTTAAACCTATGAAATTTGATTGAATTGTGTGAATGATGGAAATGTTGATGTTAAACCTATGAAATTTGATTGAATTGTGCGAATGATGCAAATGTTGTTGTTAAACCCATGAAATTTGATTGAATTGTGTGAGTGATGAAAACATTGAGGTTAAACATTTGAAATTTAATTGAATTGTGTGAATGATGAAAAATGTTGTTGTTAAACCCATGATATTTGATTGAATTGTGCGAATGATGAAAACGTTGATCTTAAACTTATGAAATTTGATTTAATTGTGTGAATGATGAAAATGTTGAAGTTAAACCTATGAAATTTGATTGAATGGTGCGAATGATGCAGAAAATGTTGTTGTTAAACGTATGAAATTTGATTGAATAATGTGAATGATGAAGATGTTGTTGCTAAACCTATGACATTTGATTGAATTGTGTGAATGATGAGAATGTTGTTGTTAAACCTATGAGATTTGATTGAAATGTGTGAATGATGAAAACGTTGATGTTAAACATATGAAATTTGATTGAATTATGCGAATGATGAAGATGTTGTTGTTAAACCTCTGAAATTTGATTGAATTGTGTCAATGATGAAAATATTGTTGTTAAACCCATGAAATTTGATTGAATTGTGTGAGTGATGAAAATGTTGTTGTTAAACCTATGAAATTTGATTGAATTGTGTGAATGATGAAAAATGTTGTTGTTAAACCCATGAAATTTTATTGAGTTGTGTGAATGATGAAAACGTTGATGTTAAACTTATGAAATTTGATTGAATTGTGTGAATGATGAAAATGTTGAAGTTAAACCTATGAAATTTGATTGAATGGTGCGAATGATGCAGAAAATGTTGTTGTTAAACATATGAAATTTGATTGAATAATGTGAATGATGAAGATGTTGTTGCAAAACCTATGACATTTGATTGAATTGTGTGAATGATGAAAATGTTGTTGTTAAACCTATGACATTTGATTGAAATGTGTGAATGATGAAAACGTTGATGTTAAACATATGAAATTTGATTGAATTATGCGAATGATGAAGATGTTGTTGTTAAACCTCTGAAATTTGATTGAATTGTGTCAATGATGAAAATATTGTTGTTAAACCCATGAAATTTGATTGAATTGTGTGAGTGATGAAAATGTTGTTGTTAAACCTATGAAATTTGATTGAATTGTGTGAATGATGAAAAATGTTGTTGTTAAACCCATGAAATTTTATTGAGTTGTGTGAATGATGAAAACGTTGATGTTAAACTTATGAAATTTGATTGAATTGTGTGAATGATGAAAATGTTGATGTTAAACCTATGAAATTTGATGGAATGGTGCGAATGATGAAGAAAACGTTGTTGTTAAACCTATGAAATTTGATTGAATAATGTGAATGATGAAGATGTTGTTGCTAAACCTATGACATTTGATTGAGTTGTGTGAATGATGAAAATGTTGTTGTTAAACCTATGACATTTGATTGAATTGTGTGAATGATGAAAACGTTGATGTTAAACATATGAAATTTGATTGAATTATGCGAATGATGAAGATGTTGGTTTTAAACCTATGAAATTTGATTGAATTGTGTCAATGATGAAAATATTGTTGTTAAACCCACGAAATTTGATTGAATTGTGCGAGTGATGAAAATGTTGTTGTTAAACCTATGAAATTTGATTGAATTGTGTGAATGATGGAAATGTTGATGTTAAACCTATGAAATTTGATTGAATTGTGCGAATGATGCAAATGTTGTTGTTAAACCCATGAAATTTGATTGAATTGTGTGAGTGATGAAAACATTGATGTTAAACATATGAAATTTAATTGAATTGTGTGAATGATGAAAAATGTTGTTGTTAAACCCATGATATTTGATTGAATTGTGCGAATGATGAAAACGTTGATCTTAAACTTATGAAATTTGATTTAATTGTGTGAATGATGAAAATGTTGAAGTTAAACCTATGAAATTTGATTGAATGGTGCGAATGATGAAGAAAATGTTGTTGTTAAACCTATGAAATTTGATTGAATAATGTGAATGATGAAGATGTTGTTGCTAAACCTATGACATTTGATTGAATTGTGTGAATGATGGAAATGTTGATGTTAAACCTATGAAATTTGATTGAATTGTGCGAATGATGCAAATGTTGTTGTTAAACCCATGAAATTTGATTGAATTGTGTGAGTGATGAAAACATTGAGGTTAAACATTTGAAATTTAATTGAATTGTGTGAATGATGAAAAATGTTGTTGTTAAACCCATGATATTTGATTGAATTGTGCGAATGATGAAAACGTTGATCTTAAACTTATGAAATTTGATTTAATTGTGTGAATGATGAAAATGTTGAAGTTAAACCTATGAAATTTGATTGAATGGTGCGAATGATGCAGAAAATGTTGTTGTTAAACCTATGAATTTTGATTGAATAATGTGAATGATGAAGATGTTGTTGCTAAACCTATGACATTTGACTGAATTGTGTGAATGATGAAAATGTTGTTGTTAAACCTATGACATTTGATTGAAATGTGTGAATGATGAAAACGTTGATGTTAAACATATGAAATTTGATTGAATTATGCGAATGATGAAGATGTTGTTGTTAAACCTCTGAAATTTGATTGAATTGTGTCAATGATGAAAATATTGTTGTTAAACCCATGAAATTTGATTGAATTGTGTGAGTGATGAAAATGTTGTTGTTAAACCTATGAAATTTGATTGAATTGTGTGAATGATGAAAAATGTTGTTGTTAAACCCATGAAATTTTATTGAGTTGTGTGAATGATGAAAACGTTGATGTTAAACTTATGAAATTTGATTGAATTGTGTGAATGATGAAAATGTTGATGTTAAACCTATGAAATTTGATGGAATGGTGCGAATGATGAAGAAAACGTTGTTGTTAAACCTATGAAATTTGATTGAATAATGTGAATGATGAAGATGTTGTTGCTAAACCTATGACATTTGATTGAGTTGTGTGAATGATGAAAATTTTGTTGTTAAACCTATGACATTTGATTGAATTGTGTGAATGATTAAAACGTTGATGTTAAACATATGAAATTTGATTGAATTATGCGAATGATGAAGATGTTGGTTTTAAACCTATGAAATTTGATTGAATTGTGTCAAAGATGAAAATATTGTTGTTAAACCCACGAAATTTGATTGAATTGTGCGAGTGATGAAAATGTTGTTGTTAAACCTATGAAATTTGATTGAATTGTGTGAATGATGGAAATGTTGATGTTAAACCTATGAAATTTGATTGAATTGTGCGAATGATGCAAATGTTGTTGTTAAACCCATGAAATTTGATTGAATTGTGTGAGTGATGAAAACATTGATGTTAAACATATGAAATTTAATTGAATTGTGTGAATGATGAAAAATGTTGTTGTTAAACCCATGATATTTGATTGAATTGTGCGAATGATGAAAACGTTGATCTTAAACTTATGAAATTTGATTTAATTGTGTGAATGATGAAAATGTTGAAGTTAAACCTATGAAATTTGATTGAATGGTGCGAATGATGAAGAAAATGTTGTTGTTAAACCTATGAAATTTGATTGAATAATGTGAATGATGAAGATGTTGTTGCTAAACCTATGACATTTGACTGAATTGTGTGAATGATGAAAATGTTGTTGTTAAACCTATGACATTTGATTGAAATGTGTGAATGATGAAAACGTTGATGTTAAACATATGAAATTTGATTGAATTATGCGAATGATGAAGATGTTGTTGTTAAACCTCTGAAATTTGATTGAATTGTGTCAATGATGAAAATATTGTTGTTAAACCCATGAAATTTGATTGAATTGTGTGAGTGATGAAAATGTTGTTGTTAAACCTATGAAATTTGATTGAATTGTGTGAATGATGAAAAATGTTGTTGTTAAACCCATGAAATTTTATTGAGTTGTGTGAATGATGAAAACGTTGATGTTAAACTTATGAAATTTGATTGAATTGTGTGAATGATGAAAATGTTGATGTTAAACCTATGAAATTTGATGGAATGGTGCGAATGATGAAGAAAACGTTGTTGTTAAACCTATGAAATTTGATTGAATAATGTGAATGATGAAGATGTTGTTGCTAAACCTATGACATTTGATTGAGTTGTGTGAATGATGAAAATGTTGTTGTTAAACCTATGACATTTGATTGAATTGTGTGAATGATGAAAACGTTGATGTTAAACATATGAAATTTGATTGAATTATGCGAATGATGAAGATGTTTGTTTTAAACCTATGAAATTTGATTGAATTGTGTCAATGATGAAAATATTGTTGTTAAACCCACGAAATTTGATTGAATTGTGCGAGTGATGAAATGTTGTTGTTAAACCTATGAAATTTGATTGAATTGTGTGAATGATGGAAATGTTGATGTTAAACCTATGAAATTTGATTGAATTGTGCGAATGATGCAAATGTTGTTGTTAAACCCATGAAATTTGATTGAATTGTGTGAGTGATGAAAACATTGAGGTTAAACATATGAAATTTAATTGAATTGTGTGAATGATGAAAAATGTTGTTGTTAAACCCATGATATTTGATTGAATTGTGCGAATGATGAAAACGTTGATCTTAAACTTATGAAATTTGATTTAATTGTGTGAATGATGAAAATGTTGAAGTTAAACCTATGAAATTTGATTGAATGGTGCGAATGATGCAGAAAATGTTGTTGTTAAACCTATGAAATTTGATTGAATAATGTGAATGATGAAGATGTTGTTGCTAAACCTATGACATTTGATTGAATTGTGTGAATGATGAAAATGTTGTTGTTAAACCTATGACATTTGATTGAAATGTGTGAATGATGAAAACGTTGATGTTAAACATATGAAATTTGATTGAATTATGCGAATGATGAAGATGTTGTTGTTAAACCTCTGAAATTTGATTGAATTGTGTCAATGATGAAAATATTGTTGTTAAACCCATGAAATTTGATTGAATTGTGTGAGTGATGAAAATGTTGTTGTTAAACCTATGAAATTTGATTGAATTGTGTGAATGATGAAAAATGTTGTTGTTAAACCCATGAAATTTTATTGAGTTGTGTGAATGATGAAAACGTTGATGTTAAACTTATGAAATTTGATTGAATTGTGTGAATGATGAAAATGTTGATGTTAAACCTATGAAATTTGATGGAATGGTGCGAATGATGAAGAAAACGTTGTTGTTAAACCTATGAAATTTGATTGAATAATGTGAATGATGAAGATGTTGTTGCTAAACCTATGACATTTGATTGAGTTGTGTGAATGATGAAAATGTTGTTGTTAAACCTATGACATTTGATTGAATTGTGTGAATGATGAAAACGTTGATGTTAAACATATGAAATTTGATTGAATTATGCGAATGATGAAGATGTTGGTTTTAAACCTATGAAATTTGATTGAATTGTGTCAATGATGAAAATATTGTTGTTAAACCCACGAAATTTGATTGAATTGTGCGAGTGATGAAAATGTTGTTGTTAAACCTATGAAATTTGATTGAATTGTGTGAATGATGGAAATGTTGATGTTAAACCTATGAAATTTGATTGAATTGTGCGAATGATGCAAATGTTGTTGTTAAACCCATGAAATTTGATTGAATTGTGTGAGTGATGAAAACATTGATGTTAAACATATGAAATTTAATTGAATTGTGTGAATGATGAAAAATGTTGTTGTTAAACCCATGATATTTGATTGAATTGTGCGAATGATGAAAACGTTGATCTTAAACTTATGAAATTTGATTTAATTGTGTGAATGATGAAAATGTTGAAGTTAAACCTATGAAATTTGATTGAATGGTGCGAATGATGAAGAAAATGTTGTTGTTAAACCTATGAAATTTGATTGAATAATGTGAATGATGAAGATGTTGTTGCTAAACCTATGACATTTGACTGAATTGTGTGAATGATGAAAATGTTGTTGTTAAACCTATGACATTTGATTGAAATGTGTGAATGATGAAAACGTTGATGTTAAACATATGAAATTTGATTGAATTATGCGAATGATGAAGATGTTGTTGTTAAACCTCTGAAATTTGATTGAATTGTGTCAATGATGAAAATATTGTTGTTAAACCCATGAAATTTGATTGAATTGTGTGAGTGATGAAAATGTTGTTGTTAAACCTATGAAATTTGATTGAATTGTGTGAATGATGAAAAATGTTGTTGTTAAACCCATGAAATTTTATTGAGTTGTGTGAATGATGAAAACGTTGATGTTAAACTTATGAAATTTGATTGAATTGTGTGAATGATGAAAATGTTGATGTTAAACCTATGAAATTTGATGGAATGGTGCGAATGATGAAGAAAACGTTGTTGTTAAACCTATGAAATTTGATTGAATAATGTGAATGATGAAGATGTTGTTGCTAAACCTATGACATTTGATTGAGTTGTGTGAATGATGAAAATGTTGTTGTTAAACCTATGACATTTGATTGAATTGTGTGAATGATGAAAACGTTGATGTTAAACATATGAAATTTGATTGAATTATGCGAATGATGAAGATGTTGGTTTTAAACCTATGAAATTTGATTGAATTGTGTCAATGATGAAAATATTGTTGTTAAACCCACGAAATTTGATTGAATTGTGCGAGTGATGAAATGTTGTTGTTAAACCTATGAAATTTGATTGAATTGTGTGAATGATGGAAATGTTGATGTTAAACCTATGAAATTTGATTGAATTGTGCGAATGATGCAAATGTTGTTGTTAAACCCATGAAATTTGATTGAATTGTGTGAGTGATGAAAACATTGAGGTTAAACATATGAAATTTAATTGAATTGTGTGAATGATGAAAAATGTTGTTGTTAAACCCATGATATTTGATTGAATTGTGCGAATGATGAAAACGTTGATCTTAAACTTATGAAATTTGATTTAATTGTGTGAATGATGAAAATGTTGAAGTTAAACCTATGAAATTTGATTGAATGGTGCGAATGATGCAGAAAATGTTGTTGTTAAACCTATGAAATTTGATTGAATAATGTGAATGATGAAGATGTTGTTGCTAAACCTATGACATTTGATTGAATTGTGTGAATGATGAAAATGTTGTTGTTAAACCTATGACATTTGATTGAAATGTGTGAATGATGAAAACGTTGATGTTAAACATATGAAATTTGATTGAATTATGCGAATGATGAAGATGTTGTTGTTAAACCTCTGAAATTTGATTGAATTGTGTCAATGATGAAAATATTGTTGTTAAACCCATGAAATTTGATTGAATTGTGTGAGTGATGAAAATGTTGTTGTTAAACCTATGAAATTTGATTGAATTGTGTGAATGATGAAAAATGTTGTTGTTAAACCCATGAAATTTTATTGAGTTGTGTGAATGATGAAAACGTTGATGTTAAACTTATGAAATTTGATTGAATTGTGTGAATGATGAAAATGTTGATGTTAAACCTATGAAATTTGATGGAATGGTGCGAATGATGAAGAAAACGTTGTTGTTAAACCTATGAAATTTGATTGAATAATGTGAATGATGAAGATGTTGTTGCTAAACCTATGACATTTGATTGAGTTGTGTGAATGATGAAAATGTTGTTGTTAAACCTATGACATTTGATTGAATTGTGTGAATGATGAAAACGTTGATGTTAAACATATGAAATTTGATTGAATTATGCGAATGATGAAGATGTTGGTTTTAAACCTATGAAATTTGATTGAATTGTGTCAATGATGAAAATATTGTTGTTAAACCCACGAAATTTGATTGAATTGTGCGAGTGATGAAAATGTTGTTGTTAAACCTATGAAATTTGATTGAATTGTGTGAATGATGGAAATGTTGATGTTAAACCTATGAAATTTGATTGAATTGTGCGAATGATGCAAATGTTGTTGTTAAACCCATGAAATTTGATTGAATTGTGTGAGTGATGAAAACATTGATGTTAAACATATGAAATTTAATTGAATTGTGTGAATGATGAAAACGTTGATCTTAAACTTATGAAATTTGATTTAATTGTGTGAATGATGAAAATGTTGAAGTTAAACCTATGAAATTTGATTGAATGGTGCGAATGATGAAGAAAATGTTGTTGTTAAACCTATGAAATTTGATTGAATAATGTGAATGATGAAGATGTTGTTGCTAAACCTATGACATTTGATTGAATTGTGTGAATGATGGAAATGTTGATGTTAAACCTATGAAATTTGATTGAATTGTGCGAATGATGCAAATGTTGTTGTTAAACCCATGAAATTTGATTGAATTGTGTGAGTGATGAAAACATTGAGGTTAAACATTTGAAATTTAATTGAATTGTGTGAATGATGAAAAATGTTGTTGTTAAACCCATGATATTTGATTGAATTGTGCGAATGATGAAAACGTTGATCTTAAACTTATGAAATTTGATTTAATTGTGTGAATGATGAAAATGTTGAAGTTAAACCTATGAAATTTGATTGAATGGTGCGAATGATGCAGAAAATGTTGTTGTTAAACCTATGAATTTTGATTGAATAATGTGAATGATGAAGATGTTGTTGCTAAACCTATGACATTTGATTGAATTGTGTGAATGATCAAAATGTTGTTGTTAAACCTATGACATTTGATTGAAATGTGTGAATGATGAAAACGTTGATGTTAAACATATGAAATTTGATTGAATTATGCGAATGATGAAGATGTTGTTGTTAAACCTCTGAAATTTGATTGAATTGTGTCAATGATGAAAATATTGTTGTTAAACCCATGAAATTTGATTGAATTGTGTGAGTGATGAAAATGTTGTTGTTAAACCTATGAAATTTGATTGAATTGTGTGAATGATGAAAAATGTTGTTGTTAAACCCATGAAATTTTATTGAGTTGTGTGAATGATGAAAACGTTGATGTTAAACTTATGAAATTTGATTGAATTGTGTGAATGATGAAAATGTTGATGTTAAACCTATGAAATTTGATGGAATGGTGCGAATGATGAAGAAAACGTTGTTGTTAAACCTATGAAATTTGATTGAATAATGTGAATGATGAAGATGTTGTTGCTAAACCTATGACATTTGATTGAGTTGTGTGAATGATGAAAATGTTGTTGTTAAACCTATGACATTTGATTGAATTGTGTGAATGATGAAAACGTTGATGTTAAACATATGAAATTTGATTGAATTATGCGAATGATGAAGATGTTGGTTTTAAACCTATGAAATTTGATTGAATTGTGTCAATGATGAAAATATTGTTGTTAAACCCACGAAATTTGATTGAATTGTGCGAGTGATGAAATGTTGTTGTTAAACCTATGAAATTTGATTGAATTGTGTGAATGATGGAAATGTTGATGTTAAACCTATGAAATTTGATTGAATTGTGCGAATGATGCAAATGTTGTTGTTAAACCCATGAAATTTGATTGAATTGTGTGAGTGATGAAAACATTGAGGTTAAACATATGAAATTTAATTGAATTGTGTGAATGATGAAAAATGTTGTTGTTAAACCCATGATATTTGATTGAATTGTGCGAATGATGAAAACGTTGATCTTAAACTTATGAAATTTGATTTATTGTGTGAATGATGAAAATGTTGAAGTTAAACCTATGAAATTTGATTGAATGGTGCGAATGATGCAGAAAATGTTGTTGTTAAACCTATGAAATTTGATTGAATAATGTGAATGATGAAGATGTTGTTGCTAAACCTATGACATTTGATTGAATTGTGTGAATGATGAAAATGTTGTTGTTAAACCTATGACATTTGATTGAAATGTGTGAATGATGAAAACGTTGATGTTAAACATATGAAATTTGATTGAATTATGCGAATGATGAAGATGTTGTTGTTAAACCTCTGAAATTTGATTGAATTGTGTCAATGATGAAAATATTGTTGTTAAACCCATGAAATTTGATTGAATTGTGTGAGTGATGAAAATGTTGTTGTTAAACCTATGAAATTTGATTGAATTGTGTGAATGATGAAAAATGTTGTTGTTAAACCCATGAAATTTTATTGAATTGTGTGAATGATGAAAACGTTGATGTTAAACTTATGAAATTTGATTGAATTGTGTGAATGATGAAAATGTTGATGTTAAACCTATGAAATTTGATGGAATGGTGCGAATGATGAAGAAAACGTTGTTGTTAAACCTATGAAATTTGATTGAATAATGTGAATGATGAAGATGTTGTTGCTAAACCTATGACATTTGATTGAGTTGTGTGAATGATGAAAATGTTGTTGTTAAACCTATGACATTTGATTGAATTGTGTGAATGATGAAAACGTTGATGTTAAACATATGAAATTTGATTGAATTATGCGAATGATGAAGATGTTGGTTTTAAACCTATGAAATTTGATTGAATTGTGTCAATGATGAAAATATTGTTGTTAAACCCACGAAATTTGATTGAATTGTGCGAGTGATGAAAATGTTGTTGTTAAACCTATGAAATTTGATTGAATTGTGTGAATGATGGAAATGTTGATGTTAAACCTATGAAATTTGATTGAATTGTGCGAATGATGCAAATGTTGTTGTTAAACCCATGAAATTTGATTGAATTGTGTGAGTGATGAAAACATTGATGTTAAACATATGAAATTTAATTGAATTGTGTGAATGATGAAAAATGTTGTTGTTAAACCCATGATATTTGATTGAATTGTGCGAATGATGAAAACGTTGATCTTAAACTTATGAAATTTGATTTAATTGTGTGAATGATGAAAATGTTGAAGTTAAACCTATGAAATTTGATTGAATGGTGCGAATGATGAAGAAAATGTTGTTGTTAAACCTATGAAATTTGATTGAATAATGTGAATGATGAAGATGTTGTTGCTAAACCTATGACATTTGATTGAATTGTGTGAATGATGGAAATGTTGATGTTAAACCTATGAAATTTGATTGAATTGTGCGAATGATGCAAATGTTGTTGTTAAACCCAAGAAATTTGATTGAATTGTGTGAGTGATGAAAACATTGAGGTTAAACATTTGAAATTTAATTGAATTGTGTGAATGATGAAAAATGTTGTTGTTAAACCCATGATATTTGATTGAATTGTGCGAATGATGAAAACGTTGATCTTAAACTTATGAAATTTGATTTAATTGTGTGAATGATGAAAATGTTGAAGTTAAACCTATGAAATTTGATTGAATGGTGCGAATGATGCAGAAAATGTTGTTGTTAAACCTATGAATTTTGATTGAATAATGTGAATGATGAAGATGTTGTTGCTAAACCTATGACATTTGATTGAATTGTGTGAATGATGAAAATGTTGTTGTTAAACCTATGACATTTGATTGAAATGTGTGAATGATGAAAACGTTGATGTTAAACATATGAAATTTGATTGAATTATGCGAATGATGAAGATGTTGTTGTTAAACCTCTGAAATTTGATTGAATTGTGTCAATGATGAAAATATTGTTGTTAAACCCATGAAATTTGATTGAATTGTGTGAGTGATGAAAATGTTGTTGTTAAACCTATGAAATTTGATTGAATTGTGTGAATGATGAAAAATGTTGTTGTTAAACCCATGAAATTTTATTGAGTTGTGTGAATGATGAAAACGTTGATGTTAAACTTATGAAATTTGATTGAATTGTGTGAATGATGAAAATGTTGATGTTAAACCTATGAAATTTGATGGAATGGTGCGAATGATGAAGAAAACGTTGTTGTTAAACCTATGAAATTTGATTGAATAATGTGAATGATGAAGATGTTGTTGCTAAACCTATGACATTTGATTGAGTTGTGTGAATGATGAAAATGTTGTTGTTAAACCTATGACATTTGATTGAATTGTGTGAATGATGAAAACGTTGATGTTAAACATATGAAATTTGATTGAATTATGTGAATGATGAAGATGTTGGTTTTAAACCTATGAAATTTGATTGAATTGTGTCAATGATGAAAATATTGTTGTTAAACCCACGAAATTTGATTGAATTGTGCGAGTGATGAAATGTTGTTGTTAAACCTATGAAATTTGATTGAATTGTGTGAATGATGGAAATGTTGATGTTAAACCTATGAAATTTGATTGAATTGTGCGAATGATGCAAATGTTGTTGTTAAACCCATGAAATTTGATTGAATTGTGTGAGTGATGAAAACATTGAGGTTAAACATATGAAATTTAATTGAATTGTGTGAATGATGAAAATGTTGTTGTTAAACCCATGATATTTGATTGAATTGTGCGAATGATGAAAACGTTGATCTTAAACTTATGAAATTTGATTTAATTGTGTGAATGATGAAAATGTTGAAGTTAAACCTATGAAATTTGATTGAATGGTGCGAATGATGCAGAAAATGTTGTTGTTAAACCTATGAAATTTGATTGAATAATGTGAATGATGAAGATGTTGTTGCTAAACCTATGACATTTGATTGAATTGTGTGAATGATGAAAATGTTGTTGTTAAACCTATGACATTTGATTGAAATGTGTGAATGATGAAAACGTTGATGTTAAACATATGAAATTTGATTGAATTATGCGAATGATGAAGATGTTGTTGTTAAACCTCTGAAATTTGATTGAATTGTGTCAATGATGAAATATTGTTGTTAAACCCATGAAATTTGATTGAATTGTGTGAGTGATGAAAATGTTGTTGTTAAACCTATGAAATTTGATTGAATTGTGTGAATGATGAAAAATGTTGTTGTTAAACCCATGAAATTTTATTGAGTTGTGTGAATGATGAAAACGTTGATGTTAAACTTATGAAATTTGATTGAATTGTGTGAATGATGAAAATGTTGATGTTAAACCTATGAAATTTGATGGAATGGTGCGAATGATGAAGAAAACGTTGTTGTTAAACCTATGAAATTTGATTGAATAATGTGAATGATGAAGATGTTGTTGCTAAACCTATGACATTTGATTGAGTTGTGTGAATGATGAAAATGTTGTTGTTAAACCTATGACATTTGATTGAATTGTGTGAATGATGAAAACGTTGATGTTAAACATATGAAATTTGATTGAATTATGCGAATGATGAAGATGTTGGTTTTAAACCTATGAAATTTGATTGAATTGTGTCAATGATGAAAATATTGTTGTTAAACCCACGAAATTTGATTGAATTGTGCGAGTGATGAAAACGTTGTTGTTAAACCTATGAAATTTGATTGAATTGTGTGAATGATGGAAATGTTGATGTTAAACCTATGAAATTTGATTGAATTGTGCGAATGATGCAAATGTTGTTGTTAAACCCATGAATTTGATTGAATTGTGTGAGTGATGAAAACATTGATGTTAAACATATGAAATTTAATTGAATTGTGTGAATGATGAAAAATGTTGTTGTTAAACCCATGATATTTTATTGAATTGTGCGAATGATGAAAACGTTGATCTTAAACTTATGAAATTTGATTTAATTGTGTGAATGATGAAAATGTTGAAGTTAAACCTATGAAATTTGATTGAATGGTGCGAATGATGAAGAAAATGTTGTTGTTAAACCTATGAAATTTGATTGAATAATGTGAATGATGAAGATGTTGTTGCTAAACCTATGACATTTGATTGAATTGTGTGAATGATGAAAATGTTGTTGTTAAACCTATGACATTTGATTGAAATGTGTGAATGATGAAAACGTTGATGTTAAACATATGAAATTTGATTGAATTATGCGAATGATGAAGATGTTGTTGTTAAACCTCTGAAATTTGATTGAATTGTGTCAATGATGAAAATATTGTTGTTAAACCCACGAAATTTGATTGAATTGTGCGAGTGATGAAAATGTTGTTGTTAAACCTATGAAATTTGATTGAATTGTGTGAATGATAGAAATGTTGATGTTAAACCTATGAAATTTGATTGAATTGTGCGAATGATGCAAATGTTGTTGTTAAACCCATGAAATTTGATTGAATTGTGTGAATGATGAAAACGTTGATCTTAAACTCATGACATTTGATTGAATTGTGTGAATGATGAATATATTGATGTTAAACCCATGAAATTTGATTTAATTGTGCGAATGATGAAGAGAATGTGGTTGTTAAACCTATGAAATTTGATTGACATGTGTGAATGATGCAAATGTTGTTGTTAAACCCATGAAATTTGATTGAATTGTATGAATGATAATGTGTTATTGTCAACCTATGAAATTTGATTGAATTGTGTGAATGATGAAAATGTTGATGTTAAACCTATGAAATTTGATTGAATTGTGTGAATGATGAAAACGTTGATGTTAAACCTATGAATTTGATTGAATTGTGTGAATGATGAAAACATTGATGTTAAACCTATGAAATTTGATGGAATTGTGTGAATGATGAAAATGTTGTTGTTAAACAATGATTTGATTGAATTGTGTGAATGATGAAAACGTTGATCTTAAACCTATGAAATTTGATTGAATTGTGTGAATGATGAAATATTGATGTTAAACCCATGAAATTTGATTGAATTGTGCGAATGATGAAGAAAATGTCGTTGTTAAACCTATGAAATTTGATTGACATGTGTGAGTGATGCAAATGTTGTTGTTAAACCCATTAAATTTGATTGAATTGTGTGAATGATAATGATGTTATTGTCAAACCTATGAAATTTGATTGAATTGTGTGAATGATGAAAATGTTGTTGTTAAACCTATGAAATTTGATTGAATTGTGTGAATGATGAAAACATTGATGTTAACCTATGAAATTTGATTGAATTGTGTGAATGATGAAAAATGTTGTTGTTAAACCATGAAATTTTGTTGAATTGTGTGAATGATGAAAAATGTTGTTGTTAAACCCATGAAATTTTATTGAATTGTGTGAATGATGAAAACGTTGATGTTAAACCTATGAAATTTGATTGAATTGTGTGAATGATGAAAATGTTGATGTTAAACCTATGAAATTTGATGGAATGGTGCGAATGATGAAGAAAATGTTGTTGTTAAACCTATGAAATTTGATTGAATAATGTGAATGATGAAGATGTTGTTGCTAAACCTATGAAATTTGATTGAATTGTGCGAGTGATGAAAACGTTGTTGTTAAACCTATGAAATTTGATTGAATTGTGTGAATGATGGAATGTTGATGTTAAACTATGAAATTGATTGAATTGTGCGAATGATGCAATGTTGTTGTTAAACCCATGAAATTTGATTGAATTGTGTGAGTGATGAAAACATTGATGTTAAACATATGAAATTTATTGATTGTGTGAATGATGAAAAATGTTGTTGTTAAACCCATGATATTTTATTGAATTGTGCGAATGATGAAAACGTTGATCTTAAACTTATGAAATTTGATTTAATTGTGTGAATGATGAAAATGTTGAAGTTAAACCTATGAAATTTGATTGAATGGTGCGAATGATGAAGAAAATGTGTTGTTAAACCTATGAAATTTGATTGAATAATGTGAATGATGAAGATGTTGTTGCTAAACCTATGACATGTGATTGAATTGTGTGAATGATGAAATGTTGTTGTTAAACCTATGACATTTGATTGAAATGTGTGAATGATGAAAACGTTGATGTTAAACATATGAAATTTGATTGAATTATGCGAATGATGAAGATGTTGTTGTTAAACCTCTGAAATTTGATTGAATTGTGTCAATGATGAAAATTTGTTGTTAAACCCATGAAATTTGATTGAATTGTGCGAGTGATGAAAATGTTGTTGTTAAACTATGAAATTTGATTGAATTGTGTGAATGATAGAAATGTTGATGTTAAACCTATGAAATTTGATTGAATTGTGCGAATGATGCAAATGTTGTTGTTAAACCCATGAAATTTGATTGAATTGTGAGTGATGAAATCGTTGATCTTAAACCTATGAAATTTGATTGAATTGTGTGAATGATGAAAATATTGATGTTAAACCCATGAAATTTGATTGAATTGTGCGAATGATGAAGAGAATGTTGTTGTTAAACCTATGAAATTTGATTGACATGTGTGAATGATGCAAATGTTGTTGTTAAACCCATTAAATTTGATTGAATTGTATGAATGATAATGATGTTATTGTCAATCCTATGAAATTTGATTGAATTGTGTGAATGATGAAAATGTTGATGTTAAACCTATGAAATTTGATTGAATTGTGTGAATGATGAAAACGTTGATGTTCAACCTATGAAATTTGATTGAATTGTATGAATGATGAAAAATGTTGTTGTTAAACAAATGATATTTGATTGAATTGTGTGAATGATGAAAACGTTGATCTTAAACCTATGAAATTTGATTGAATTGTGTGAATAATGAAAATATTGATGTTAAACCCATGAAATTTGATTGAACTGTGCGAATGATGAAGAAAATGTCGTTGTTAAACCTATGAAATTTGATTGACATGTGTGAGTGATGCAAATGTTGTTGTTAAACCCATTAAATTTGATTGAATTGTGTGAATGATAATGATGTTATTGTCAAACCTATGAAATTTGATTGAATTGTGTGAATGATGAAAATGTTGTTGTTAAACCTATGAAATTTGATTGAATTGTGTGAATGATGAAACGTTGATTGTTAACCTATGAAATTTGATTGAATTGTGTGAATGATGAAAAATGTTGTTGTTAAACCCATGAAATTTGGTTGATTTGTGTGAATGATGAAAAATGTTGTTGTTAAACCATGAAATTTTATTGAGTTGTGTGAATGATGAAAACGTTGATGTTAAACTTATGAAATTTGATTGAATTGTGTGAATGATGAAAATGTTGATGTTAAACCTATGAAATTTGATGGAATGGTGCGAATGATGAAGAAAATGTTGTTGTTAAACTATGAAATTTGATTGAATAATGTGAATGATGAAGATGTTGTTGCTAAACCTATGACATTTGATTGAATTGTGTGAATGATGAAAATGTTGTTGTTAAACCTATGACATTTGATTGAATTGTGTGAATGATGAAAACGTTGATGTTAAACATATGAAATTTGATTGAATTATGCGAATGATGAAGATGTTGGTTTTAAACCTATGAAATTTGATTGAATTGTGTCAATGATGAAAATATTGTTGTTAAACCCACGAAATTTGATTGAATTGTGCGAGTGATGATGAAAACGTTGTTGTTAAACCTATGAAATTTGATTGAATTGTGTGAATGATGGAAATGTTGATGTTAAACCTATGAAATTTGATTGAATTGTCGAATGATGCAAATGTTGTTGTTAAAACCATGAAATTTGATTGAATTGTGTGAGTGATGAAAACATTGATGTTAAACATATGAAATTGAATTGAATTGTGTGAATGATGAAAAATGTTGTTGTTAAACCATGATATTTTATTGAATTGTGCGAATGATGAAAACGTTGATCTTAAACCTATGAAATTTGATTTAATTGTGTGAATGATGAAAATATTGATGTTAAACCCATGAAATTGATTGAATTGTGCGAATGATGAAGAAAGTTGGTGTTTTAAACCTATGAAATTTGATTGACATGTGTGAATGATGCAAATGTTGTTGTTAAACCATTAAATTTGATTGAATTGTATGAATGATAATGATGTTATTGTCAATCCTATGAAATTTGATTGAATTGTGTGAATGATGAAAATGTTGTTGTTAAACCTATGAAATTTGATTGAATTGTGTGAATGATGAAAACGTTGATATTCAACCTATGAAATTTGATTGAATTGTGTGAATGATGAAACATTGATGTTAAACCTATGAAATTTAATTGAATTGTATGAATGATGAAAAATGTTGTTGTTAAACACATGATATTTGATTGAATTGTGTGAATGATGAAAACGTTGATCTTAAACCTATGAAATTTGATTGATTGAATTGTGTGAATAATGAAAATATTGATGTTTAAACCATGAAATTTGATTGAATTGTGCGAATGATGAAGAAAATGTCGTTGTTAAACCTATGAAATTTGATTGACATGTGTGAGTGATGCAAATGTTGTTGTTAAACCCATTAAATTTGATTGAATTGTGTGAATGATATGATGTTATTGTCAAACCTATGAAATTTGATTGAATTGTGTGAATGATTAAAATGTTGTTGTTAACCTATGAAATTTGATTGAATTGTGTGAATGATGAAAACATTGATGTTCAACCTATGAAATTTGATTGAATTGTGTGAATGATGAAAAATGTTGTTGTTAAACCCATGAATTTGATTGAATTGTGTGAATGATGAAAAATGTTGTTGTTAAACCCATGAAATTTTATTGAGTTGTGTGAATGATGAAAACGTTGATGTTAAACTTATGAAATTTGATTGAATTGTGTGAATGATGAAAATGTTGATGTTAAACCTATGAAATTTGATGGAATGGTGCGAATGATGAGAAAATGTTGTTGTTAAACCTATGAAATTTGATTGAATAATGTGAATGATGAAGATGTTGTTGCTAAACCTATGACATTTGATTGAATTGTGTGAATGATGAAAATGTTGTTGTTAAACCTATGACATTTGATTGAATTGTGTGAATGATGAAAACGTTGATGTTAAACATATGAAATTGATTGAATTATGCGAATGATGAAGATGTTGGTTTTTAAACCTATGAAATTTGATTGAATTGTGTCAATGATGAAAATATTGTTGTTAAAACCACGAAATTTGATTGAATTGTGCGAGTGATGAAAATGTTGTTGTTAAACCTATGAAATTTGATTGAATTGTGTGAATGATGGAAATGTTGATGTTAAACCTATGAAATTTGATTGAATTGTGCGAATGATGCAAATGTTGTTGTTAAACCATGAAATTTGATTGAATTGTGTGAGTGATGAAAACATTGATGTTAAACATATGAAATTTATTGAATTGTGTGAATGATGAAAAATGTTGTTGTTAAACCCATGATTTTTATTGAATTGTGTGCGAATGATGAAAACGTTGATCTTAAACGTATGAAATTGATTTAATTGTGTGAATGATGAAAATATTGATGTTAAACCCATGAAATTTGATTGAATTGTGCGAATGATGAAGAGAATGTGGTTGTTAAACCTATGAAATTTGATTGACATGTGTGAATGATGCAAATGTTGTTGTTAAACCCATTAAATTTGATTGAATTGTATGAATGATAATGATGTTATTGTCAATCCTATGAAATTTGATTTAATTGTGTGAATGATGAAAATGTTGATGTTAAACCTATGAAATTTGATTGAATTGTGTGAATGATGAAAACGTTGATATTCAACCTATGAAATTTGATTGAATTGTGTGAATGATGAAAACATTGATGTTAAACCTATGAAATTAATTGAATTGTATGAATGATGAAAAATGTTGTTGTTAAACACATGATATTTGATTGAATTGTGTGAATGATGAAAACGTTGATCTTAACCTATGAAATTTGATTGAATTGTGTGAATAATAAAATATTGATGTTAAACCCATGAAATTTGATTGAATTGTGCGAATGATGAAGAAAATATCGTTGTTAAACCTATGAAATTTGATTGACATGTGTGAGTGATGCAAATGTTGTTGTTAAACCCATTAAATTTGATTGAATTGTGTGAATGATAATGATGTTATTGTCAACCTATGAAATTTGATTGAATTGTGTGAATGATTAAAATGTTGTTGTTAAACCTATGAAATTTGATTGAATTGTGTGAATGATGAAAACATTGATGTTCAACCCATGAAATTTGATTGAATTGTGTGAATGATGAAAATGTTGATGTTAAACCTATGAAATTCGATGGAATGGTGCGAATGATGAAGAAAATGTTGTTGTTAAACCTATGAAATTTGATTGAATAATGTGAATGATGAAGATGTGTGCTAAACTATGAATTTGATTGAATTGTGTGAATGATGAAAATGTTGTTGTTAAACCTATGACATTTGATTGAATTGTGTGAATGATGAAAACGTTGATGTTAAACATATGAAATTGATTGAATTATGCGAATGATGAAGATGTTGGTTTTAAACCTATGAAATTTGATTGAATTGTGTCAATGATAAAAATATAGTTGTTAAACCCACGAATTTGATTGAATTGTGCGAGTGATGAAAACGTTGTTGTTAAACCTATGAAATTTGATTGAATTGTGTGAATGATGGAAAATGTTGATGTTAACCTATGAAATTTGATTGAATTGTGCGAATGATGCAAATTTTGTTGTTAAACCCATGAAATTTGATTGAATTGTGTGAGTGATGAAAACATTGATGTTAAACATGAAATTAATTGAATTGTGTGAATGATGAAAAATGTTGTTGTTAAACCATGATATTTGATTGAATTATGCGAATGATGAAAACGTTGATCTTAAACCTATGAAATTTGATTTAATTGTGTGAATGATGAAAATATTGATGTTTAAACCATGAATTTGATTGAATTGTGCGAATGATGAAGAGAATGTGGTTGTTTAACCTATGAAATTTGATTGACATGTGTGAATGATGCAAATATTGTTGTTAAACCCATTAATTTGATTGAATTGTATGAATGATAATGATTTATTGTCAATCCTATGAAATTTGATTGAATTGTGTGAATGATGAAAATGTTGTTGTTAAACCGATATGAAATTTGATTGAATTGTGTGAATGATGAAAAAATTTGTTGTTAAACCCATGAAATTTTATTGAGTTGTGTGAATGATGAAAACGTTGATGTTAAACTTATGAAATTTGATTGAATTGTGTGAATGATGAAAATGTTGATGTTAAACCTATGAAATCTGATGGAATGGTGCGAATGATGAAGAAAATGTTTTGTTAAACCTATGAAATTTGATTGAATAATGTGAATGATGAAGATGTTGTTGCTAAACCTATGACATTTGATTGAATTGTGTGAATGATGAAATGTTGTTGTTAAACCTATGACATTTGATTGAATTGTGTGAATGATGAAAACGTTGATGTTAAACATATGAAATTTGATTGAATTATGCGAATGATGAAGATGTTGGTTTTAAACCTATGAAATTTGATTGAATTGTGTCAATGATGAAAATATTGTTGTTAAACCCACGAAATTTGATTGAATTGTGCGAGTGATGAAAACGTTGTTGTTAAACCTATGAAATTTGATTGAATTGTGTGAATGATGGAAATGTTGATGTTAAACCTATGAAATTTGATTGAATTGTGCGAATGATGCAAATGTTGTTGTAAACCCATGAAATTTGATTGAATTGTGTGTGATGAAAACATTGATGTTAAACTATGAAATTTAAATTGAATTTGTGATGTGTGTGATGAAAAAATGTTGTTGTTAAACCCATGATTTTGATTGAATTGTGCGAATGATGAAAACGTTTATCTTAAACCTATGAAATTGATTTAATAGTGTGTGAATGAATGATATTGATGTTAAACCCATGAAATTTGATTGAATTGTGCGAATGATGAAGAGAATGTGGTTGTTAAACCTATGAAATTTGATTGACATGTGTGAATGATGCAAATGTTGTTGTTAAACCCATTAAATTTGATTGAATTGTATGAATGATAATGATGTTATTGTCAATCCTATGAAATTTGATTGAATTGTGTGAATGATGAAAATGTTGATATTCAACCTATGAAATTTGATTGAATTGTGTGAATGATGAAAACATTGATGTTAAACCTATGAAATTTAATTGAATTGTATGAATGATAAAAAATGTTGTTGTTAAACCCATGATATTTGATTGAATTGTGCGAATGATGAAAACGTTTATCTTAAACCTATGAAATTTGATTTAATTGTGTGAATGATGAAAATATTGATGTTAAACCCATGAAATTTGATTGAATTGTGCGAATGATGAAGAGAATGTGGTTGTTAAACTATGAAATTTGATTGACATGTGTGAATGATGCAATGTTGTTGTTAAACCCATTAATTTGATTGAATTGTATGAATGATAATGATGTTATTGTCAATCCTATGAAATTTGATTGAATTGTGTGAATGATGAAAACGTTGATATTCAACCTATGAAATTTGATTGAATTGTGTGAATGATGAAACATTGATGTTAAACCTATGAAATTTAATTGAATTGTATGAATGATGAAAAATGTGTTGTTGTTAAATGTAACCCCTTCTAAAATACCCCAAATATTTAATTAAAATAACAACAACAAGTATCAGAGTAAATATGCACCAAGGGTGTCACACAACAATTAACAACATAATACCGTCATGCTCATTATTTAATCAAAATAACGTTTTTGCACACAATTCGCAGCGGATATAAATCAACTCAACCATTCCAAAAACATATAACGTATTACATGAAAAATGGTTCAACAACCGACAACAAAATAATTAAAACATCCCGTCCCGATGTTACATCTATCAGAGCATGACCCACTAAAGCGACTACACTAGACTCCAAGCATTAGCTTCTACTCAGCTCATTGCTCGTTACCTGAAAAATAACTGTAAGGGTGAGTCTCTCAATCAATATAATAAGCATTATAATCATCATGTAATGCTAAGTAATTTAACACGTTCATCACCCAAATCAGATTACACATACAGCAACGGCAGTTATCAACTCAACATCATACTCAAGAACAACATAAAATGCAACTCAAATGAGACTCGACTCGTCATGCATGTGGTACCATTCGGAGTAAAACTCCCAACTTAAAAATCATTGCCATTTTAGTGGGCATCAAGGCATAAGCCTTCAACTTTCAACTTAAAATTTTGCCAATCCAGGCCAACGTGGTGTGAGCAAAGCTCCGACTTAATGCATATGAATGTACATGGCATACACGACTTTAAACTGTCAACAACATAATAATAATATCAACACAACAACATATTCAACAAAAATCAACTTATAATCAACTTTGCTCATCAAGCCTACAACTCAGTATTTTCAACAACTTTAACACAACTGATCAACATAATTGGATCACCATTTCATAACATAAACCCAACAAAATCATTCCTCACAATCACTAAAATAGGCCAATCACCAATTACGTTCACAACATTAAAATACCAATTTTTCTAATTTCCAACAGTGTTAACCGGTTAACGCCCTGGGTTAACCGGTTAACGCAGGACAAAAATACATTTTCTGGCAAAACGCAACAGTGTTAACCGGTTAACGCCCTGGGTTAACCGGTTAACGCAGGCAAAACAACACATTTTCACAATTCAAAACAGTGTTAACCGGTTAACGCCCTGGGTTAACCGGTTAACGCAGACAAAACAGCAGTTCCTGCGCTAACACAAGGCAGAATGCAGAGTTTCCGCATTTTCCGCCGTTGGAGGACTTCCGGACCTCCGATTCAATTTCCGTAAAAAGCTACACGTTCGGGGAAACACGACTCACACAATTACGGACTCAATTACAGCTTAAACCCAGTTTATTCATCACAATTTTTCAGCATTCAACAATCCCAATTAGGGTCAAATCAACGACTTATCACTACCCATTACATATTATCCCATAATACCCATTAATCGACGATAAAACCCCCTTACCTGAGATAATTCGGCAATCTCTAAGCGTCAAGCTTTTCCGTTCTTCAACCTTTGCTCTTTCTCCACTTTTCACCTTTTAGCCGCTTTCTCTGTTTCACGTGAAAACTCTTTACCAACAATGAACCCTTTTCTCTTATTCCAACTTATACATTTTCCACTAATTATTATTCCAAATAATAATAATAATAATAATAATAATAATAATAATAATAATCCAATAATTCAATTTATT
>NW_026113364.1:0-27037 GCF_024323335.1 Lathyrus oleraceus | reverse complement strand
AGAAGATGAGAAGATTGATAGTGTTATTAGTGTTCTTGTTTTGCTAAATTTTGTATATTGTTATCAAGAAATGAGAAGATTGATAGTGTTATTAGTGTTCTTGTTTTGCTAAATTTTGTATATTGTTATCAAGAAATGAGAAGATTGATAGTGTTATTAGTGTTCTTGTTTTGCTAAATTTTGTATATTGTTATCAAGAAATGAGAAGATTGATAGTGTTATTAGTGTTCTTGTTTTGCTAAATTTTGTATATTGTTATCAAGAAATGAGAAGATTGATAGTGTTATTAGTGTTCTTGTTTTGCTAAATATTGTATATTGTTATCAAGAAATGAGAAGATTGATAGTGTTATTAGTGTTCTTGTTTTGCTAAATTTTGTATATTGTTATCAAGAAATGAGAAGATTGATAGTGTTATTAGTGTTCTTGTTTGCTAAATTTGTATATTTATAGAAAGAAATGAGAAGATTGATAGTGTTATTAGTGTTCTTGTTTTGCTAAATTTGTATATTGTTATCAAGAAATGAGAAGATTGATAGTGTTATTAGTGTTCTTGTTTTGCTAAATTGTTTATTGTTATCAAGAAATGAGAAGATTGATAGTGTTATTAGTGTTCTTGTTTTGCTAAATTTTGTATATTGTTATCAAGAAATGAGAAGATTGATAGTGTTATTAGTGTTCTTGTTTTGCTAAATTTTGTATATTGTTATCAAGAAATGAGAAGATTGATAGTGTTATTAGTGTTCTTGTTTTTCTAAATTTTGTATATTGTTATCAAGAAATGAGAAGATTGATAGTGTTATTAGTGTTCTTGTTTTGCTAAATTTTGTATATTGTTATCAAGAAATGAGAAGATTGGTAGTGTTATTAGTGTTCTTGTTTTGCTAAATTTTGTATATTGTTATCAAGAAATGAGAAGATTGATAGTGTTATTAGTGTTCTTTTTGCTAAATTTGTATATTTTATCAAGAAATGAGAAGATTGATAGTGTTATTAGTGTTCTTGTTTTGCTAAATTTTGTATATTGTTATCAAGAAATGAGAAGATTGATAGTGTTATTAGTGTTCTTGTTTTGCTAAAATTTGTATATTGTTATCAAGAAATGAGAAGATTGATATTGTTATTAGTGTTCTTGTTTTGCTATATTTTTTATATTGTTATCAAGAAATGAGAAGATTGATAGTGTTATTAGTGTTCTTGTTTTGCTAAATTTTGTATATTGTTATCAAGAAATGAGAAGATTGATAGTGTTATTAGTGTTCTTGTTTTGCTAAATTTGTTTATGTTATCAAGAAATGAGAAGATTGATAGTGTTATTAGTGTTCTTGTTTTGCTAAATTTTGTATATTGTTATCAAGAAATGAGAAGATTGATAGTGTTATTAGTGTTCTTGTTTTGCTAAATTTTGTATTGTTATCAAGAAATGAGAAGATTGATAGTGTTATTAGTGTTCTTGTTTTGCTAAATTTTGTATATTGTTATCAAGAAATGAGAAGATTGATAGTGTTATTAGTGTTCTTGTTTTGCTAAATTTTGTATATTGTTATCAAGAAATGAGAAGATTGATAGTGTTATTAGTGTTCTTGTTTTGCAAATTTTGTATATTGTTCAAGAAAGAAATGAGTAGATTGATAGTGTTATTAGTGTTCTTGTTTTGCTAAAATTTGTATATTGTTATCAAGAAATGAGAAGATTGATAGTGTTATTAGTGTTCTTGTTTTGCTAAATTTTGTATATTGTTATCAAGAAATGAGAAGATTGATAGTGTTATTAGTGTTCTTGTTTTGCTAAATTTGTATATTGTATCAAGAAATGAGAAGATTGATAGGTTATTAGTGTTCTTGTTGCTAAATTTTGTTATTGTTATCAAGAAATGAGAAGATTGATAGTGTTATTAGTGTTCTTGTTTTGCTAAATTTTGTATATTGTTATCAAGAAATGAGAAGATTGATAGTGTTATTAGTGTTCTTGTTTTGCTAATTTTGTATATTGTTATCAAGAAATGAGAAGATTGATAGTGTTATTAGTGTTCTTTTTTGCTAAATTTTGTAATTTGTATCAAGAAATAAGAAGATTGATAGTGTTATTAGTTCTTGTTTTGCTAAATTTTGTATATTGTTATCAAGAAATGAGAAGATTGATAGTGTTATTAGTGTTCTTGTTTTGCTAAATTTTGTATATTGTTATCAAGAAATGAGAAGATTGATAGTGTTATTAGTGTTCTTGTTTTGCTAATTTTGTATATTTTATCAAGAAATGAGAAGATTGATAGTGTTATTAGTGTTCTTGTTTTGCTAAATTTTGTATATTGTTATCAAGAAATGAGAAGATGATAGTGTTATTAGTGTTCTTGTTTTGCTAAATTTTGTATATTGTTATCAAGAAATGAGAAGATTGATAGTGTTATTAGTGTTCTTGTTTTGCTAAATTTTGTATATTGTTATCAAGAAATGAGAAGATTGATAGTGTTATTAGTGTTCTTGTTTTGCTAAATTTTGTATATTGTTATCAAGAAATGAGAAGATTGATAGTGTTATTAGTGTTCTTGTTTTGCTAAATTTTGTATATTGTTATCAAGAAATGAGAAGATTGATAGTGTTATTAGTGTTCTTGTTTTGCTAAATTTTGTATATTGTTATCAAGAAATGAGAAGATTGATAGTGTTATTAGTGTTCTTGTTTTGCTAAATTTTGTATATTGTTATCAAGAAATGAGAAGATTGATAGTGTTATTAGTGTTCTTGTTTTGCTAAATTTGTATATTGTTATCAAGAAATGAGAAGATTGATAGTGTTATTAGTGTTCTTGTTTTGCTAAATTTTGTATATTGTTATCAAGAAATGAGAAGATTGATAGAGTTATTAGTGTTCTTGTTTTGCTAAAGTTTGTATATTGTTATCAAGAAATGAGAAGATTGATAGTGTTATTTGTGTTCTTGTTTTGCTAAATTTTGTATATTGTTATCAAGAAATAGGAAGGTTGATAGTGTTATTAGTTTTCTTGTTTTGCTTTTTGTATATTGTTATCAAGAAATGAGAAGATGATAGTGTTATTAGTGTTCTTGTTATCAAGAAACGTTTGACGCTGGCCCTTTAGCAAATTCTCTCAAAAATGAAAGGCATTGCCATGGGGAATTCTCCATGGCTTCTATTCAGTCAAATAAGGATATGGAAGATCACAACCAAGTCGATGTAAGTCATGACGCACTGTTCATTTGAATTTGTGATGGCTTCAAAGGCCACACCACTGCTTCCTATATTCGTACGCACATCTTTAGGACTCTATTACGTGAGTTATTCTTTGTTCTTTTTTCTTAGCATAATTACTCTGTATATTGTTATCAAGAAATGAGAAGATTGATAGTGTTATTAGTGTTCTTGTTTTGCTAAATTTTGTATATTGTTATCAAAAAATGAGAAGATTGATAGGGTTATTAGTGTTCTTGTTTTGCTAAATTTTGTATATTGTTATCAAGAAATAAGAAGATTGATAGTGTTATTAGTGTTCTTGTTTTGCTAAATTTTGTATATTGTTATCAAGAAATGAGAAGATTGATAGTGTTATTAGTGTTCTTGTTTTGCTAAATTTTGTATAATGTTATCAAGAAATGAGAAGATTGATAGTGTTATTAGTGTTCTTGTTTTGCTAAATTTTATAAATTGTTATCAAGAAATGAGAAGATTGATAGTGTTATTAGTGTTCTTGTTTTGCTAAATTTTGTATATTGTTATCAAGAAATGAGAAGATTGATAGTGTTATTAGTGTTCTTGTTTTGCTAAATTTTGTATATTGTTATCAAGAAATAGAAGATTGATAGTGTTATTAGTGTTTCTTTGCTAAATTTTGTATATTGTTATCAAGAAATGAGAAGATGATAGTGTTATTAGTGTTCTTGTTTTCAAGAAACGTTTGAATGATATTAGCAAAATATCAAAAATGAAAGATTGCCATGGGAATTCTCGATGCTTCTATTGTTAAATTTGTATATGTTATCAAGAATCGATGAAGATGATGAGTTATTTATTAGTGTTCTTTTTTTGCTAAATTTTGTATATTGTTATCAAGAAATGAGAAGATTGATAGTGTTATTAGTGTTCTTGTTTTGCTAAATTTGTATATTGTTATCAAGAAATGAGAAGATTGATAGTGTTATTAGTGTTCTTGTTTTGCTAAATTTTGTATATTGTTATCAAGAAATGAGAAGATTGATAGTGTTATTAGTGTTCTTGTTTTGCTAAATTTTGTATATTGTTATCAAGAAATGAGAAGATTGATAGTGTTATTAGTGTTCTTGTTTTGCTAAATTTTGTATTGTTATCAAGAAATGAGAAGATTGATAGTGTTATTAGTGTTCTTGTTTTGCTAAATTTGTATATTGTTATCAAGAAATGAGAAGATTGATAGTGTTATTAGTGTTCTTGTTTTGCTAAATTTTGTATATTGTTATCAAGAAATGAGAAGATTGATAGTGTTTTAGTGTTCTGTTTTGCTAAATTTTGTATATTGTTATCAAGAAATGAGAAGATTGATAGTGTTATTAGTGTTCTTGTTTTGCTAAATTTTGTATATTGTTATCAAGAAATGAGAAGATTGATAGTGTTATTAGTGTTCTTGTTTTGCTAAATTTGTATATTGTTATCAAGAAATGAGAAGATTGATAGTGTTATTAGTGTTCTTGTTTTGCTAAATTTGTATATTGTTATCAAGAAATGAGAAGATTGATAATGTTATTAGTGTTCTTGTTTTGCTAAATTTTGTATATTGTTATCAAGAAATGAGAAGATTGATAGTGTTATTAGTGTTCTTGTTTTTCTAAATTTTGTATATTGTTATCAAGAAATGAGAAGATTGATAGTGTTATTAGTGTTCTTGTTTTGCTAAATTTTGTATATTGTTATCAAGAAATGAGAAGATTGATAGTGTTATTAGTGTTCTTGTTTTGCTAAATTTTGTATATTGTTATCAAGAAATGAGAAGATTGATAGTGTTATTAGTGTTCTTTTTTGCTAAATTTTGTATATTTTTATCAAGAAATGAGAAGATTGATAGTGTTATTAGTGTTCTTGTTTTGCTAAATTTTGTATATTGTTATCAAGAAATGAGAAGATTGATAGTGTTATTAGTGTTCTTGTTTTGCTAAATTTTGTATATTGTTATCAAGAAATGAGAAGATTGATTATAGTGTTATTAGTGTTCTTGTTTTGCTAAATTTTTATATTGTTATCAAGAAATGAGAAGATTGATAGTGTTATTAGTGTTCTTGTTTTGCTAAATTTGTATATTGTTATCAAGAAATGAGAAGATTGATAGTGTTATTAGTGTTCTTGTTTTGCTAAATTTTGTATATTGTTATCAAGAAATGAGAAGATTGATAGTGTTATTAGTGTTCTTGTTTTGCTAAATTTTGTATATTGTTATCAAGAAATGAGAAGATTGATAGTTATTAGTGTTCTTGTTTTGCTAAATTTTGTATATTGTTATCAAGAAATGAGAAGATTGATAGTGTTATTAGTGTTCTTGTTTTGCTAAATTTTGTATATTGTTATCAAGAAATGAGAAGATTGATAGTGTTATTAGTGTTCTTGTTTTGCTAAATTTTGTATATTGTTATCAAGAAATGAGAAGATTGATAGTGTTATTAGTGTTCTTGTTTTGCAAAATTTTGTATATTGTTATCAAGAAATGAGAAGATTGATAGTGTTATTAGTGTTCTTGTTTTGCTAAATTTTGTATATTGTTATCAAGAAATGAGAAGATTGATAGTGTTATTAGTGTTCTTGTTTTGCTAAATTTTGTATATTGTTATCAAGAAATGAGAAGATTGATAGTGTTATTAGTGTTCTTGTTTTGCTAAATTTTGTATATTGTTATCAAGAAATGAGAAGATTGATAGTGTTATTAGTGTTCTTGTTTTGCTAAATTTTGTATATTGTTATCAAGAAATGAGAAGATTGATAGTGTTATTAGTTTTCTTGTTTTGCTTAATTTTGTATATTGTTATCAAGAAATGAGAAGATGATAGTGTTATTAGTGTTCTTGTTATCAAGAAAAGTTTGATATGACCCTTTAGCAAATTCTCTCAAAAATGAAAGGCATTGCCAGGGGAATTCTCCATGGCTTCTATTCAGTCAAATAAGGATATGGAAGATCACAACCAAGTCGATGTAAGTCATGACGCACTGTTCATTTGAATTTGTGATGGCTTCAAAGGCCACACCACTGCTTTCCTATATTCGTACGCACATCTTTAGGACTCTATTACGTGAGTTATTCTTTGTTCTTTTTTCTTAGCTACTAATTTTGTATATTGTTATCAAGAAATGAGAAGATTGATAGTGTTATTAGTGTTCTTGTTTTGCTAAATTTTGTATATTGTTATCAAGAAATGAGAAGATTGATAGTGTTATTAGTGTTCTTGTTTTGCTAAATTTTGTATATTGTTATCAAGAAATGAGAAGATTGATAGTGTTATTAGTGTTCTTGTTTTGCTAAATTTTGTATATTGTTATCAAGAAATGAGAAGATTGATAGTGTTATTAGTGTTCTTGTTTTGCTAAATTTTGTATATTGTTATCAAGAAATGAGAAGATTGATAGTGTTATTAGTGTTCTTGTTTTGCTAAATTTTGTATATTGTTATCAAGAAATGAGAAGATTGATAGTGTTATTAGTGTTCTTGTTTTGCTAAATTTTGTATATTGTTATCAAGAAATGAGAAGATTGATAGTGTTATTAGTGTTCTTGTTTTGCTAAATTTTGTATATTGTTATCAAGAAATGAGAAGATTGATAGTGTTATTAGTGTTCTTGTTTTGCTAAATTTTGTATATTGTTATCAAGAAATGAGAAGATTGATAGTGTTATTAGTGTTCTTGTTTTGCTAAATTTTGTATATTGTTATCAAGAAATGAGAAGATTGATAGTGTTATTAGTGTTCTTGTTTTGCTAAATTTTGTATATTGTTATCAAGAAATGAGAAGATTGATAGTGTTATTAGTGTTCTTGTTTTGCTAAATTTTGTATATTGTTATCAAGAAATGAGAAGATTGATAGTGTTATTAGTGTTCTTGTTTTGCTAAATTTTGTATATTGTTATCAAGAAATGAGAAGATTGATAGTGTTATTAGTGTTCTTGTTTTGCTAATTTTGTATTGTTATCAAGAAATGAGAAGATTGATAGTGTTATTAGTGTTCTTGTTTTGCTAAATTTTGTATATTGTTATCAAGAAATGAGAAGATGATAGGTTATTAGTGTTTGTTTGCTATTTTGTATATTGTTATCAAGAAATGAGAAGATGATAGTGTTATTAGTGTTCTTGTTTTGCTAAATTTTGTATATTGTTATCAAGAAATGAGAAGATTGATAGTGTTATTAGTGTTCTTGTTTTGCTAAATTTTGTATATTGTTATCAAGAAATGAGAAGATTGATAGTGTTATTAGTGTTCTTGTTTTGCTAAATTTTGTATATTGTTATCAAGAAATGAGAAGATTGATAGTGTTATTAGTGTTCTTGTTTTGCTAAATTTTGTATATTGTTATCAAGAAATGAGAAGATTGATAGTGTTATTAGTGTTCTTGTTTTGCTAAATTTTGTATATTGTTATCAAGAAATGAGAAGATTGATAGTGTTATTAGTGTTCTTGTTTTGCTAAATTTTGTATATTGTTATCAAGAAATGAGAAGATTGATAGTGTTATTAGTGTTCTTGTTTTGCTAAATTTTGTATATTGTTATCAAGAAATGAGAAGATTGATAGTGTTATTAGTGTTCTTGTTTTGCTAAATTTTGTATATTGTTATCAAGAAATGAGAAGATTGATAGTGTTATTAGTGTTCTTGTTTTGCTAAATTTTGTATATTGTTATCAAGAAATGAGAAGATTGATAGTGTTATTAGTGTTCTTGTTTTGCTAAATTTTGTATATTGTTATCAAGAAATGAGAAGATTGATAGTGTTATTAGTGTTCTTGTTTTGCTAAATTTTGTATATTGTTATCAAGAAATGAGAAGATTGATAGTGTTATTAGTGTTCTTGTTTTGCTAAATTTTGTATATTGTTATCAAGAAATGAGAAGATTGATAGTGTTATTAGTGTTCTTGTTTTGCTAAATTTTGTATATTGTTATCAAGAAATGAGAAGATTGATAGTGTTATTAGTGTTCTTTTTTGCTAAATTTTGTATATTTTTATCAAGAAATGAGAAGATTGATAGTGTTATTAGTGTTCTTGTTTTGCTAAATTTTGTATATTGTTATCAAGAAATGAGAAGATTGATAGTGTTATTAGTGTTCTTGTTTTGCTAAATTTTGTATATTGTTATCAAGAAATGAGAAGATTGATAGTGTTATTAGTGTTCTTGTTTTGCTAAATTTTGTATATTGTTATCAAGAAATGAGAAGATTGATAGTGTTATTAGTGTTCTTGTTTTGCTAAATTTTGTATATTGTTATCAAGAAATGAGAAGATTGATAGTGTTATTAGTGTTCTTGTTTTGCTAAATTTTGTATATTGTTATCAAGAAATGAGAAGATGATAGTGTTATTAGTGTTCTTGTTATCAAGAAACGTTTGACGCTGACCCTTTAGCAAATTCTCTCAAAAATGAAAGGCATTGCCATGGGGAATTCTCCATGGCTTCTATTCAGTCAAATAAGGATATGGAAGATCACAACCAAGTCGATGTAAGTCATGACGCACTGTTCATTTGAATTTGTGATGGCTTCAAAGGCCACACCACTGCTTCCTATATTCGTACGCACATCTTTAGGACTCTATTACGTGAGTTATTTCTTTGCTTCTTTTTTCTTAGCATACTACTCTGTATATTGTTATCAAGAAATGAGAAGATTGATAGTGTTATTAGTGTTCTTGTTTTGCTAAATTTTGTATATTGTTATCAAAAATGAGAAGATTGATAGTGTTATTAGTGTTCTTGTTTTGCTAAATTTTGTATATTGTTATCAAGAAATGAGAAGATTGATAGTGTTATTAGTGTTCTTGTTTTGCTAAATTTTGTATATTGTTATCAAGAAATGAGAAGATTGATAGTGTTATTAGTGTTCTTGTTTTGCTAAATTTTGTATATTGTTATCAAGAAATGAGAAGATTGATAGTGTTATTAGTGTTCTTGTTTTGCTAAATTTTGTATATTGTTATCAAGAAATGAGAAGATTGATAGTGTTATTAGTGTTCTTGTTTTGCTAAATTTTGTATATTGTTATCAAGAAATGAGAAGATTGATAGTGTTATTAGTGTTCTTGTTTTGCTAAATTTTGTATATTGTTATCAAGAAATGAGAAGATTGATAGTGTTATTAGTGTTCTTGTTTTGCTAAATTTTGTATATTGTTATCAAGAAATGAGAAGATTGATAGTGTTATTAGTGTTCTTGTTTTGCTAAATTTTGTATATTGTTATCAAGAAATGAGAAGATTGATAGTGTTATTAGTGTTCTTGTTTTGCTAAATTTTGTATATTGTTATCAAGAAATGAGAAGATTGATAGTGTTATTAGTGTTCTTGTTTTGCTAAATTTTGTATATTGTTATCAAGAAATGAGAAGATTGATAGTGTTATTAGTGTTCTTGTTTTGCTAATTTTGTATATTGTTATCAAGAAATGAGAAGATTGATAGTGTTATTAGTGTTCTTGTTTTGCTAAATTTTGTATATTGTTATCAAGAAATGAGAAGATTGATAGTGTTATTAGTGTTCTTGTTTTGCTAAATTTTGTATATTGTTATCAAGAAATGAGAAGATTGATAGTGTTATTAGTGTTCTTGTTTTGCTAAATTTTGTATATTGTTATCAAGAAATGAGAAGATTGATAGTGTTATTAGTGTTCTTGTTTTGCTAAATTTTGTATATTGTTATCAAGAAATGAGAAGATTGATAGTGTTATTAGTGTTCTTGTTTTGCTAAATTTTGTATATTGTTATCAAGAAATGAGAAGATTGATAGTGTTATTAGTGTTCTTGTTTTGCTAAATTTTGTATATTGTTATCAAGAAATGAGAAGATTGATAGTGTTATTAGTGTTCTTGTTTTGCTAAATTTTGTATATTGTTATCAAGAAATGAGAAGATTGATAGTGTTATTAGTGTTCTTGTTTTGCTAAATTTTGTATATTGTTATCAAGAAATGAGAAGATTGATAGTGTTATTAGTGTTCTTGTTTTGCTAAATTTTGTATATTGTTATCAAGAAATGAGAAGATTGATAGTGTTATTAGTGTTCTTGTTTTGCTAAATTTTGTATATTGTTATCAAGAAATGAGAAGATTGATAGTGTTATTAGTGTTCTTGTTTTGCTAAATTTTGTATATTGTTATCAAGAAATGAGAAGATTGATAGTGTTATTAGTGTTCTTGTTTTGCTAAATTTTGTATATTGTTATCAAGAAATGAGAAGATTGATAGTGTTATTAGTGTTCTTTTTTGCTAAATTTTGTATATTTTTATCAAGAAATGAGAAGATTGATAGTGTTATTAGTGTTCTTGTTTTGCTAAATTTTGTATATTGTTATCAAGAAATGAGAAGATTGATAGTGTTATTAGTGTTCTTGTTTTGCTAAATTTTGTATATTGTTATCAAGAAATGAGAAGATTGATAGTGTTATTAGTGTTCTTGTTTTGCTAAATTTTGTATATTGTTATCAAGAAATGAGAAGATTGATAGTGTTATTAGTGTTCTTGTTTTGCTAAATTTTGTATATTGTTATCAAGAAATGAGAAGATTGATAGTGTTATTAGTGTTCTTGTTTTGCTAAATTTTGTATATTGTTATCAAGAAATGAGAAGATTGATAGTGTTATTAGTGTTCTTGTTTTGCTAAATTTTGTATATTGTTATCAAGAAATGAGAAGATTGATAGTGTTATTAGTGTTCTTGTTTTGCTAAATTTTGTATATTGTTATCAAGAAATGAGAAGGTTGATAGTGTTATTAGTGTTCTTGTTTTGCTTAATTTTGTATATTGTTATCAAGAAATGAGAAGATGATAGTGTTATTAGTGTTCTTGTTATCAAGAAACGTTTGACGCTGACCTTTAGCAAATTCTCTCAAAAATGAAAGGCATTGCCATGGGGAATTCTCCATGGCTTCTATTCAGTCAAATAAGGATATGGAAGATCACAACCAAGTCGATGTAAGTCATGACGCACTGTTCATTTGAATTTGTGATGGCTTCAAAGGCCAGACCACTGCTTCCTATATTCGTACGCACATCTTTAGGACTCTATTACGTGAGTTATTTCTTTGCTTCTTTTTTCTTAGCTACTACTTGTATATTGTTATCAAGAAATGAGAAGATTGATAGTGTTATTAGTGTTCTTGTTTTGCTAAATTTTGTATATTGTTATCAAAAATGAGAAGATTGATAGTGTTATTAGTGTTCTTGTTTTGCTAAATTTTGTATATTGTTATCAAGAAATGAGAAGATTGATAGTGTTATTAGTGTTCTTGTTTTGCTAAATTTTGTATATTGTTATCAAGAAATGAGAAGATTGATAGTGTTATTAGTGTTCTTGTTTTGCTAAATTTTGTATATTGTTATCAAGAAATGAGAAGATTGATAGTGTTATTAGTGTTCTTGTTTTGCTAAATTTTGTATATTGTTATCAAGAAATGAGAAGATTGATAGTGTTATTAGTGTTCTTGTTTTGCTAAATTTTGTATATTGTTATCAAGAAATGAGAAGATTGATAGTGTTATTAGTGTTCTTGTTTTGCTAAATTTTGTATATTGTTATCAAGAAATGAGAAGATTGATAGTGTTATTAGTGTTCTTGTTTTGCTAAATTTTGTATATTGTTATCAAGAAATGAGAAGATTGATAGTGTTATTAGTGTTCTTGTTTTGCTAAATTTTGTATATTGTTATCAAGAAATGAGAAGATTGATAGTGTTATTAGTGTTCTTGTTTTGCTAAATTTTGTATATTGTTATCAAGAAATGAGAAGATTGATAGTGTTATTAGTGTTCTTGTTTTGCTAAATTTTGTATATTGTTATCAAGAAATGAGAAGATTGATAGTGTTATTAGTGTTCTTGTTTTGCTAAATTTTGTATATTGTTATCAAGAAATGAGAAGATTGATAGTGTTATTAGTGTTCTTGTTTTGCTAAATTTTGTATATTGTTATCAAGAAATGAGAAGATTGATAGTGTTATTAGTGTTCTTGTTTTGCTAAATTTTGTATATTGTTATCAAGAAATGAGAAGATTGATAGTGTTATTAGTGTTCTTGTTTTGCTAATTTTGTATATTGTTATCAAGAAATGAGAAGATTGATAGTGTTATTAGTGTTCTTGTTTTGCTAAATTTTGTATATTGTTATCAAGAAATGAGAAGATTGATAGTGTTATTAGTGTTCTTGTTTTGCTAAATTTTGTATATTGTTATCAAGAAATGAGAAGATTGATAGTGTTATTAGTGTTCTTGTTTTGCTAAATTTTGTATATTGTTATCAAGAAATGAGAAGATTGATAGTGTTATTAGTGTTCTTGTTTTGCTAAATTTTGTATATTGTTATCAAGAAATGAGAAGATTGATAGTGTTATTAGTGTTCTTGTTTTGCTAAATTTTGTATATTGTTATCAAGAAATGAGAAGATTGATAGTGTTATTAGTGTTCTTGTTTTGCTAAATTTTGTATATTGTTATCAAGAAATGAGAAGATTGATAGTGTTATTAGTGTTCTTGTTTTGCTAAATTTTGTATATTGTTATCAAGAAATGAGAAGATTGATAGTGTTATTAGTGTTCTTGTTTTGCTAAATTTTGTATATTGTTATCAAGAAATGAGAAGATTGATAGTGTTATTAGTGTTCTTGTTTTGCTAAATTTTGTATATTGTTATCAAGAAATGAGAAGATTGATAGTGTTATTAGTGTTCTTGTTTTGCTAAATTTTGTATATTGTTATCAAGAAATGAGAAGATTGATAGTGTTATTAGTGTTCTTGTTTTGCTAAATTTTGTATATTGTTATCAAGAAATGAGAAGATTGATAGTGTTATTAGTGTTCTTGTTTTGCTAAATTTTGTATATTGTTATCAAGAAATGAGAAGATTGATAGTGTTATTAGTGTTCTTTTTTGCTAAATTTTGTATATTTTTATCAAGAAATGAGAAGATTGATAGTGTTATTAGTGTTCTTGTTTTGCTAAATTTTGTATATTGTTATCAAGAAATGAGAAGATTGATAGTGTTATTAGTGTTCTTGTTTTGCTAAATTTTGTATATTGTTATCAAGAAATGAGAAGATTGATAGTGTTATTAGTGTTCTTTTTTGCTAAATTTTGTATATTTTTATCAAGAAATGAGAAGATTGATAGTGTTATTAGTGTTCTTGTTTTGCTAAATTTTGTATATTGTTATCAAGAAATGAGAAGATTGATAGTGTTATTAGTGTTCTTGTTTTGCTAAATTTTGTATATTGTTATCAAGAAATGAGAAGATTGATAGTGTTATTAGTGTTCTTGTTTTGCTAAATTTTGTATATTGTTATCAAGAAATGAGAAGATTGATAGTGTTATTAGTGTTCTTGTTTTGCTAAATTTTGTATATTGTTATCAAGAAATAGGAAGTTGATAGTGTTATTAGTGTTCTTGTTTTGCTAAATTTTGTATATTGTTATCAAGAAATGAGAAGATTGATAGTGTTATTAGTGTTCTTGTTATCAAGAAACGTTTGACGCTGACCCTTTAGCAAATTCTCTCAAAAATGAAAGGCATTGCCATGGGGAATTTCCGTGGCTTCTATTCAGTCAAATAAGGATATGGAAGATCACAACCAAGTCGATGTAAGTCATGACGCACTGTTCATTTGAATTTGTGATGGCTTCAAAGGCCAGACCACTGCTTCCTATATTCGTACGCACATCTTTAGGACTCTATTACGTGAGTTATTTCTTTGCTTCTTTTTTCTTAGCATACTACTCTGTATATTGTTATCAAGAAATGAGAAGATTGATAGTGTTATTAGTGTTCTTGTTTTGCTAAATTTTGTATATTGTTATCAAAAAATGAGAAGATTGATAGTGTTATTAGTGTTCTTGTTTTGCTAAATTTTGTATATTGTTATCAAGAAATGAGAAGATTGATAGTGTTATTAGTGTTCTTGTTTTGCTAAATTTTGTATATTGTTATCAAGAAATGAGAAGATTGATAGTGTTATTAGTGTTCTTGTTTTGCTAAATTTTGTATATTGTTATCAAGAAATGAGAAGATTGATAGTGTTATTAGTGTTCTTGTTTTGCTAAATTTTGTATATTGTTATCAAGAAATGAGAAGATTGATAGTGTTATTAGTGTTCTTGTTTTGCTAAATTTTGTATATTGTTATCAAGAAATGAGAAGATTGATAGTGTTATTAGTGTTCTTGTTTTGCTAAATTTTGTATATTGTTATCAAGAAATGAGAAGATTGATAGTGTTATTAGTGTTCTTGTTTTGCTAAATTTTGTATATTGTTATCAAGAAATGAGAAGATTGATAGTGTTATTAGTGTTCTTGTTTTGCTAAATTTTGTATATTGTTATCAAGAAATGAGAAGATTGATAGTGTTATTAGTGTTCTTTTTTGCTAAATTTTGTATATTGTTATCAAGAAATGAGAAGATTGATAGTGTTATTAGTGTTCTTGTTTTGCTAAATTTTGTATATTGTTATCAAGAAATGAGAAGATTGATAGTGTTATTAGTGTTCTTGTTTTGCTAAATTTTGTATATTGTTATCAAGAAATGAGAAGATTGATAGTGTTATTAGTGTTCTTGTTTTGCTAAATTTTGTATATTGTTATCAAGAAATGAGAAGATTGATAGTGTTATTAGTGTTCTTGTTTTGCTAAATTTTGTATATTGTTATCAAGAAATGAGAAGATTGATAGTGTTATTAGTGTTCTTGTTTTGCTAAATTTTGTATATTGTTATCAAGAAATGAGAAGATTGATAGTGTTATTAGTGTTCTTGTTTTGCTAAATTTTGTATATTGTTATCAAGAAATGAGAAGATTGATAGTGTTATTAGTGTTCTTGTTTTGCTAAATTTTGTATATTGTTATCAAGAAATGAGAAGATTGATAGTGTTATTAGTGTTCTTGTTTTGCTAAATTTTGTATATTGTTATCAAGAAATGAGAAGATTGATAGTGTTATTAGTGTTCTTGTTTTGCTAAATTTTGTATATTGTTATCAAGAAATGAGAAGATTGATAGTGTTATTAGTGTTCTTGTTTTGCTAAATTTTGTATATTGTTATCAAGAAATGAGAAGATTGATAGTGTTATTAGTGTTCTTGTTTTGCTAAATTTTGTATATTGTTATCAAGAAATGAGAAGATTGATAGTGTTATTAGTGTTCTTGTTTTGCTAAATTTTGTATATTGTTATCAAGAAATGAGAAGATTGATAGTGTTATTAGTGTTCTTGTTTTGCTAAATTTTGTATATTGTTATCAAGAAATGAGAAGATTGATAGTGTTATTAGTGTTCTTGTTTTGCTAAATTTTGTATATTGTTATCAAGAAATGAGAAGATTGATAGTGTTATTAGTGTTCTTGTTTTGCTAAATTTTGTATATTGTTATCAAGAAATGAGAAGATTGATAGTGTTATTAGTGTTCTTGTTTTGCTAAATTTTGTATATTGTTATCAAGAAATGAGAAGATTGATAGTGTTATTAGTGTTCTTGTTTTGCTAAATTTTGTATATTGTTATCAAGAAATGAGAAGATTGATAGTGTTATTAGTGTTCTTGTTTTGCTAAATTTTGTATATTGTTATCAAGAAATGAGAAGATTGATAGTGTTATTAGTGTTCTTGTTTTGCTAAATTTTGTATATTGTTATCAAGAAATGAGAAGATTGATAGTGTTATTAGTGTTCTTGTTTTGCTAAATTTTGTATATTGTTATCAAGAAATGAGAAGATTGATAGTGTTATTAGTGTTCTTGTTTTGCTAAATTTTGTATATTGTTATCAAGAAATGAGAAGATTGATAGTGTTATTAGTGTTCTTTTTTGCTAAATTTTGTATATTGTTATCAAGAAATGAGAAGATTGATAGTGTTATTAGTGTTCTTGTTTTGCTAAATTTTGTATATTGTTATCAAGAAATGAGAAGATTGATAGTGTTATTAGTGTTCTTGTTTTGCTAAATTTTGTATATTGTTATCAAGAAATGAGAAGATTGATAGTGTTATTAGTGTTCTTTTTTGCTAAATTTTGTATATTGTTATCAAGAAATGAGAAGATTGATAGTGTTATTAGTGTTCTTGTTTTGCTAAATTTTGTATATTGTTATCAAGAAATGAGAAGATTGATAGTGTTATTAGTGTTCTTGTTTTGCTAAATTTTGTATATTGTTATCAAGAAATGAGAAGATTGATAGAGTTATTAGTGTTCTTGTTTTGCTAAAGTTTGTATATTGTTATCAAGAAATGAGAAGATTGATAGTGTTATTTGTGTTCTTGTTTTGCTAAATTTTGTATATTGTTATCAAGAAATAGGAAGGTTGATAGTGTTATTAGTGTTCTTGTTTTGCTAATTTTGTATATTGTTATCAAGAAATGAGAAGATGATAGTGTTATTAGTGTTCTTGTTATCAAGAAACGTTTGACGCTGACCCTTTAGCAAATTCTCTCAAAAATGAAAGGCATTGCCATGGGGAATTCTCCGTGGCTTCTATTCAGTCAAATAAGGATATGGAAGATCACAACCAAGTCGATGTAAGTCATGACGCACTGTTCATTTGAATTTGTGATGGCTTCAAAGGCCAGACCACTGCTTCCTATATTCGTACGCACATCTTTAGGACTCTATTACGTGAGTTATTTCTTTGCTTCTTTTTTCTTAGCATACTACTCTGTATATTGTTATCAAGAAATGAGAAGATTGATAGTGTTATTAGTGTTCTTGTTTTCCTAAATTTTGTATATTGTTATCAAGAAATGAGAAGATTGATAGTGTTATTAGTGTTCTTGTTTTGCTAAATTTTGTATATTGTTATCAAGAAATGAGAAGATTGATAGTGTTATTAGTGTTCTTGTTTTGCTAAATTTTGTATATTGTTATCAAGAAATGAGAAGATTGATAGTGTTATTAGTGTTCTTGTTTTGCTAAATTTTGTATATTGTTATCAAGAAATGAGAAGATTGATAGTGTTATTAGTGTTCTTGTTTTGCTAAATTTTGTATATTGTTATCAAGAAATGAGAAGATTGATAGTGTTATTAGTGTTCTTGTTTTGCTAAATTTTGTATATTGTTATCAAGAAATGAGAAGATTGATAGTGTTATTAGTGTTCTTGTTTTGCTAAATTTTGTATATTGTTATCAAGAAATGAGAAGATTGATAGTGTTATTAGTGTTCTTGTTTTGCTAAATTTTGTATATTGTTATCAAGAAATGAGAAGATTGATAGTGTTATTAGTGTTCTTGTTTTGCTAAATTTTGTATATTGTTATCAAGAAATGAGAAGATTGATAGTGTTATTAGTGTTCTTTTTGCTAAATTTTGTATATTTTTATCAAGAAATGAGAAGATTGATAGTGTTATTATGTTCTTGTTTTGCTAAATTTTGTATATTGTTATCAAGAAATGAGAAGATTGATAGTGTTATTAGTGTTCTTGTTTTGCTAAATTTTGTATATTGTTATCAAGAAATGAGAAGATTGATAGTGTTATTAGTGTTCTTTTTGCTAAATTTTGTATATTGTTATCAAGAAATGAGAAGATTGATAGTGTTATTAGTGTTCTTGTTTTGCTAAATTTTGTATATTGTTATCAAGAAATGAGAAGATTGATAGTGTTATTAGTGTTCTTGTTTTGCTAAATTTTGTATATTGTTATCAAGAAATGAGAAGATTGATAGTGTTATTAGTGTTCTTGTTTTGCTAAATTTTGTATATTGTTATCAAGAAATGAGAAGATTGATAGTGTTATTAGTGTTCTTGTTTTGCTAAATTTTGTATATTGTTATCAAGAAATAGAAGGTTGATAGTGTTATTAGTGTTCTTGTTTTGCTTAATTTTGTATATTGTTATCAAGAAATGAGAAGATGATAGTGTTATTAGTGTTCTTGTTATCAAGAAACGTTTGACGCTGACCCTTTAGCAAATTCTCTCAAAAATGAAAGGCATTGCCATGGGGAATTCTCCGTGGCTTCTATTCAGTCAAATAAGGATATGGAAGATCACAACCAAGTCGATGTAAGTCATGACGCACTGTTCATTTGAATTTGTGATGGCTTCAAAGGCCAGACCACTGCTTCCTATATTCGTACGCACATCTTTAGGACTCTATTACGTGAGTTATTTCTTTGCTTCTTTTTTCTTAGCATACTATTTGTATATTGTTATCAAGAAATGAGAAGATTGATAGTGTTATTAGTGTTCTTGTTTTGCTAAATTTTGTATATTGTTATCAAGAAATGAGAAGATTGATAGGTTATTAGTGTTCTTGTTTTGCTAAATTTTGTATATTGTTATCAAGAAATGAGAAGATTGATAGTGTTATTAGTGTTCTTGTTTTGCTAAATTTTGTATATTGTTATCAAGAAATGAGAAGATTGATAGTGTTATTAGTGTTCTTGTTTTGCTAAATTTTGTATATTGTTATCAAGAAATGAGAAGATTGATAGTTTATTAGTGTTCTTGTTTTGCTAAATTTTGTATATTGTTATCAAGAAATGAGAAGATTGATAGTGTTATTAGTGTTCTTGTTTTGCTAAATTTGTATATTGTTATCAAGAAATGAGAAGATTGATAGTGTTATTAGTGTTCTTGTTTTGCTAAATTTTGTATATTGTTATCAAGAAATGAGAAGATTGATAGTGTTATTAGTGTTCTTGTTTTGCTAAATTTTGTATATTGTTATCAAGAAATGAGAAGATTGATAGTGTTATTAGTGTTCTTGTTTTGCTAAATTTTGTATATTGTTATCAAGAAATGAGAAGATTGATAGTGTTATTAGTGTTCTTGTTTTGCTAAATTTTGTATATTGTTATCAAGAAATAGAAGGTTGATAGTGTTATTAGTTTCTTGTTTTGCTTAATTTTGTATATTGTTATCAAGAAATGAGAAGATGATAGTGTTATTAGTGTTCTTGTTATCAAGAAACGTTTGACGCTGACCCTTTAGCAAATTCTCTCAAAATGAAAGGCATTGCCATGGGGAATTCTCCGTGGCTTCTATTCAGTCAAATAAGGATATGGAAGATCAAACCAAGTCGATGTAAGTCATGACGCACTGTTCATTTGAATTTGTGATGGCTTCAAAGGCCAGACCACTGCTTCCTATATTCGTACGCACATCTTTAGGACTCTATTACGTGAGTTATTTCTTTGCTTCTTTTTTCTTAGCATACTACTCTGTATATTGTTATCAAGAAATGAGAAGATTGATAGTGTTATTAGTGTTCTTGTTTTGCTAAATTTTGTATATTGTTATCAAAAAATGAGAAGATTGATAGGGTTATTAGTGTTCTTGTTTTGCTAAATTTTGTATATTGTTATCAAGAAATAAGAAGATTGATAGTGTTATTAGTGTTCTTGTTTTGCTAAATTTTGTATATTGTTATCAAGAAATGAGAAGATTGATAGTGTTATTAGTGTTCTTGTTTTGCTAAATTTTGTATATTGTTATCAAGAAATGAGAAGATTGATAGTGTTATTAGTGTTCTTGTTTTGCTAAATTTTGTATATTGTTATCAAGAAATGAGAAGATTGATAGTGTTATTAGTGTTCTTGTTTTGCTAAATTTTGTATATTGTTATCAAGAAATGAGAAGATTGATAGTGTTATTAGTGTTCTTGTTTTCTAAATTTTGTATATTGTTATCAAGAAATGAGAAGATTGATAGTGTTATTAGTGTTCTTGTTTTGCTAAATTTGTATATTGTTATCAAGAAATGAGAAGATTGATAGTGTTATTAGTGTTCTTGTTTTGCTAAATTTGTATATTGTTATCAAGAAATGAGAAGATTGATAGTGTTATTAGTGTTCTTTTTGCTAAATTTTGTATATTTTATCAAGAAATGAGAAGATTGATAGTGTTATTAGTGTTCTTGTTTTGCTAAATTTTGTATATGTTATCAAGAAATGAGAAGATTGATAGTGTTATTAGTGTTCTTGTTTTGCTAAATTTTGTATATTGTTATCAAGAAATGAGAAGATTGATAGTGTTATTAGTGTTCTTTTTTGCAAAATTTTGTATATTGTTATCAAGAAATGAGTAGATTGATAGTGTTATTAGTGTTCTTGTTTTGCTAAATTTTGTATATTGTTATCAAGAAATGAGAAGATTGATAGTGTTATTAGTGTTCTTGTTTTGCTAAATTTTGTATATTGATATCAAGAAATGAGAAGATTGATAGTGTTATTAGTGTTCTTGTTTTGCTAAATTTTGTATATTGTTATCAAGAAATGAGAAGATTGATAGTGTTATTTGTGTTCTTGTTTTGCTAAATTTTGTATATTGTTATCAAGAAATAGGAAGGTTGATAGTGTTATTAGTTTTCTTGTTTTGCTTAATTTTGTATATTGTTATCAAGAAATGAGAAGATGATAGTGTTATTAGTGTTCTTGTTATCAAGAAACGTTTGACGCTGACCCTTTAGCAAATTCTCTCAAAAATGAAAGGCATTGCCATGGGGAATTCTCCGTGGCTTCTATTCAGTCAAATAAGGATATGGAAGATCACAACCAAGTCGATGTAAGTCATGACGCACTGTTCATTTGAATTTGTGATGGCTTCAAAGGCCAGACCACTGCTTCCTATATTCGTACGCACATCTTTAGGACTCTATTACGTGAGTTATTTCTTTGCTTTTTTTCTTAGCATACTACTCTGTATATTGTTATCAAGAAATGAGAAGATTGATAGTGTTATTAGTGTTCTTGTTTTGCTAAATTTTGTATATTGTTATCAAAAAATGAGAAGATTGATAGGGTTATTAGTGTTCTTGTTTTGCTAAATTTTGTATATTGTTATCAAGAAATAAGAAGATTGATAGTGTTATTAGTGTTCTTGTTTTGCTAAATTTTGTATATTGTTATCAAGAAATGAGAAGATTGATAGTGTTATTAGTGTTCTTGTTTTGCTAAATTTTGTATATTGTTATCAAGAAATGAGAAGATTGATAGTGTTATTAGTGTTCTTGTTTTGCTAAATTTTGTATATTGTTATCAAGAAATGAGAAGATTGATAGTGTTATTAGTGTTCTTGTTTTGCTAAATTTTGTATATTGTTATCAAGAAATGAGAAGATTGATAGTGTTATTAGTGTTCTTGTTTTGCTAAATTTTGTATATTGTTATCAAGAAATGAGAAGATTGATAGTGTTATTAGTTCTTGTTTTGCTAAATTTGTATATGTTATCAAGAAATGAGAAGATTGATAGTGTTATTAGTGTTCTTGTTTGCTAAATTTGTATATTGTTATCAAGAAATGAGAAGATTGATAGTGTTATTAGTGTTCTTTTTTGCAAATTTTGTATATTTTTTTCAAGAAATGAGAAGATTGATAGTGTTATTAGTGTTCTTGTTTTGCTAAATTTTGTTTATTGTTATCAAGAAATGAGAAGATTGATAGTGTTATTAGTGTTCTTGTTTTGCTAAATTTTGTATATTGTTATCAAGAAATGAGAAGATTGATAGTGTTATTAGTGTTCTTGTTTTGCTAAATTTTGTATATTGTTATCAAGAAATGAGAAGATTGATAGTGTTATTAGTGTTCTTGTTTTGCTAAATTTTGTATATTGTTATCAAGAAATGAGAAGATTGATAGTGTTATTAGTGTTCTTGTTTTGCTAAATTTTGTATATTGTTATCAAGAAATGAGAAGATTGATAGTGTTATTAGTGTTCTTGTTTTGCTAAATTTTGTATATTGTTATCAAGAAATGAGAAGATTGATAGTGTTATTAGTGTTCTTGTTTTGCTAAATTTTGTATATTGTTATCAAGAAATGAGAAGATTGATAGTGTTATTAGTGTTCTTGTTTTGCTAAATTTTGTATATTGTTATCAAGAAATGAGAAGATTGATAGTGTTATTAGTGTTCTTGTTTTGCTAAATTTTGTATATTGTTATCAAGAAATGAGAAGATTGATAGTGTTATTAGTGTTCTTGTTTTGCTAAATTTTGTATATTGTTATCAAGAAATGAGAAGATTGATAGTGTTATTAGTGTTCTTGTTTTGCTAAATTTTGTATATTGTTATCAAGAAATGAGAAGATTGATAGTGTTATTAGTGTTCTTGTTTTGCTAAATTTTGTATATTGTTATCAAGAAATGAGAAGATTGATAGTGTTATTAGTGTTCTTGTTTTGCTAAATTTGTATATTGTTATCAAGAAATGAGAAGATTGATAGTGTTATTAGTGTTCTTGTTTTGCTAAATTTTGTATATTGTTATCAAGAAATGAGAAGATTGATAGTGTTATTAGTGTTTTGTTTTGCTAAATTTTGTATATTGTTATCAAGAAATGAGAAGATTGATAGTGTTATTAGTGTTCTTGTTTTGCTAAATTTTGTATATTGTTATCAAGAAATGAGAAGATTGATAGTGTTATTAGTGTTCTTGTTTTGCTAAATTTTGTATATTGTTATCAAGAAATGAGAAGATTGATAGTGTTATTAGTGTTCTTGTTTTGCTAAATTTTGTATATTGTTATCAAGAAATGAGAAGATTGATAGTGTTATTAGTGTTCTTGTTTTGCTAAATTTGTATATTGTTATCAAGAAATGAGAAGATTGATAGTGTTATTAGTGTTCTTGTTTTGCTAAATTTTGTATATTGTTATCAAGAAATGAGAAGATTGATAGTGTTATTAGTGTTCTTGTTTTGCTAAATTTTGTATATTGTTATCAAGAAATGAGAAGATTGATAGTGTTATTAGTGTTCTTGTTTTGCTAAATTTTGTATATTGTTATCAAGAAATGAGAAGATTGATAGTGTTATTAGTGTTCTTGTTTTGCTAAATTTTGTATATTGTTATCAAGAAATGAGAAGATTGATAGTGTTATTAGTGTTCTTGTTTTGCTAAATTTGTATATTGTTATCAAGAAATGAGAAGATTGATAGTGTTATTAGTGTTCTTGTTTTGCTAAATTTTGTATATTGTTATCAAGAAATGAGAAGATTGATAGTGTTATTAGTGTTCTTGTTTTGCTAAATTTTGTATATTGTTATCAAGAAATGAGAAGATTGATAGTGTTATTAGTGTTCTTGTTTTGCTAAATTTTGTATATTGTTATCAAGAAATGAGAAGATTGATAGTGTTATTAGTGTTCTTGTTTTGCTAAATTTTGTATATTGTTATCAAGAAATGAGAAGATTGATAGTGTTATTAGTGTTCTTTTTTGCTAAATTTGTATATTGTTATCAAGAAATGAGAAGATTGATAGTGTTATTAGTGTTCTTGTTTTGCTAAATTTTGTATATTGTTATCAAGAAATGAGAAGATTGATAGTGTTATTAGTGTTCTTGTTTTGCTAAATTTTGTATATTGTTATCAAGAAATGAGAAGATTGATAGTGTTATTAGTGTTCTTTTTTGCTAAATTTTGTATATTTTTATCAAGAAATGAGAAGATTGATAGTGTTATTAGTGTTCTTGTTATCAAGAAACGTTTGACGCGACCCTTAGCAAATTCTCTCAAAAATGAAAGGCATTGCCATGGGGAATTCTCCGTGGCTTCTATTCAGTCAAATAAGGATATGGAAGATCACAACCAAGTCGATGTAAGTCATGACGCACTGTTATTCGAATTTGATGGCTTCAAAGGCCAGACCACTGCTTCCAATATTCGTACGCACATCTTTAGGACTCTATTACGTGAGTATTTCTTTGTTCTTTTTCTTAGCATATATCTGTATATTGTTATCAAGAAATGAGAAGATTGATAGTGTTATTAGTGTTCTTGTTTTGCTAAATTTTGTATATTGTTATCAAAAAATGAGAAGATTGATAGGGTTATTAGTGTTCTTGTTTTGCTAAATTTTGTATATTGTTATCAAGAAATAAGAAGATTGATAGTGTTATTAGTGTTCTTGTTTTGCTAAATTTTGTATATTGTTATCAAGAAATGAGAAGATTGATAGTGTTATTAGTGTTCTTGTTTGCTAAATTTTGTATATTGTTATCAAGAAATGAGAAGATTGATAGTGTTATTAGTGTTCTTGTTTTGCTAAATTTTGTATATTGTTATCAAGAAATGAGAAGATTGATAGTGTTATTGTGTTCTTGTTTTGCTAAATTTTGTATATTGTTATCAAGAAATGAGAAGATTGATAGTGTTATTAGTGTCTTGTTTTGCTAAATTTTGTATATTGTTATCAAGAAATGAGAAGATTGATAGTGTTATTAGTGTTCTTGTTTTGCTAAATTTTGTATATTGTTATCAAGAAATGAGAAGGTTGATAGTGTTATTAGTGTTCTTGTTTTGCTAAATTTTGTATATTGTTATCAAGAAATGAGAAGATTGATAGTGTTATTAGTGTTCTTTTTTGCAAAATTTTGTATATTTTATCAAGAAATGAGAAGATTGATAGTGTTTTAGTGTTCTGTTTTGCTAAATTTTGTATATTGTTATCAAGAAATGAGAAGATTGATAGTGTTATTAGTGTTCTTGTTTTGCTAAATTTTGTATATTGTTATCAAGAAATGAGAAGATTGATAGTGTTATTAGTGTTCTTGTTTTGCTAAAATGTATATTGTTATCAAGAAATGAGAAGATTGATAGTTTATTAGTGTTCTTGTTTTGCTAAATTTTGTATATTGTTATCAAGAAATGAGAAGATTGATAGTGTTATTAGTGTTCTTGTTTTGCTAAATTTTGTATATTGTTATCAAGAAATGAGAAGATTGATAGTGTTATTAGTGTTCTTGTTTTGCTAAATTTTGTATATTGTTATCAAGAAATGAGAAGATTGATAGTGTTATTAGTGTTCTTGTTTTGCTAAATTTTGTATATTGTTATCAAGAAATGAGAAGATTGAGGTGTTATTAGTGTTCTTGTTTTGCTAAATTTGTATATTGTTATCAAGAAATGAGAAGATTGATAGTGTTATTAGTGTTCTTGTTTTGCTAAATATTGTATATTGTTATCAAGAAATGAGAAGATTGATAGTGTATTAGTGTTCTTGTTTTGCTAAATTTGTATATGTTATCAAGAAATGAGAAGATTGATATGTTATTAGTGTTCTTGTTTGCTATTTTGTATATTGTTATCAAGAAATGAGAAGATTGATAGTGTTAGTGTTCTTGTTTTGCTAAATTTTGTATATTGTTATCAAGAAATGAGAAGATTGATAGTGTTATTAGTGTTCTTGTTTTGCTAAATTTTGTATATTGTTATCAAGAAATGAGAAGATTGATAGTGTTATTAGTGTTCTTGTTTTGCTATTTTGTATATTGTATCAAGAAATGAGAAGATTGATAGTGTTATTAGTGTTCTGTTTTGCTAAATTTTGTATATTGTTATCAAGAAATGAGAAGATTGATAGTGTTATTAGTGTTCTTGTTTGCTAAATTTTGTATATTGTTATCAAAAATGAGAAGATTGATAGTGTTATTAGTGTTCTTGTTTTGCTAAATTTTGTATATTGTTATCAAGAAATGAGAAGATTGATAGTGTTATTAGTGTTCTTGTTTTGCTAAATTTTGTATATTGTTATCAAGAAATGAGAAGATTGATAGTGTTATTAGTGTCTTGTTTTGCTAAATTTTGTATATTATATCAAGAAATGAGAAGATTGATAGTATTAGTGTTCTTGTTTTGCTAAATTTTGTATTTGTTATCAAGAAATGAGAAGATTGATAGTGTTATTAGTGTTCTTGTTTTGCTAAATTTGTATATTGTTATCAAGAAATGAGAAGATTGATAGTGTTATTAGTGTTTGTTTTGCTAAATTTTGTATATTGTTATCAAGAAATGAGAAGATTGATAGTGTTATTAGTGTTCTTGTTTTGCTAAATTTTGTATATTGTTATCAAGAAATGAGAAGATTGATAGTGTTATTAGTGTTCTTGTTTTGCTAAATTTTGTTATTGTTATCAAGAAATGAGAAGATTGATAGTGTTATTAGTGTTCTTGTTTTGCTAAATTTTTGTATATTGTTATCAAGAAATGAGAAGATTGATAGTGTATTAGTGTTCTTGTTTTGCTAAATTTTGTATATTGTTATCAAGAAATGAGAAGATTGATAGTGTTATTAGTGTTCTTGTTTTTCTAAATTTGTATATTGTTATCAAGAAATGAGAAGATTGATAGTGTTATTAGTGTTCTTGTTTTGCTAAATTTTGTATATTGTTATCAAGAAATGAGAAGATTGATAGGTTATTAGTGTTCTTGTTTTGCTAAATTTTGTATATTGTTATCAAGAAATGAGAAGATTGATAGTGTTATTAGTGTTCTTTTGCTAAATTTTGTATATTTATCAAGAAATGAGAAGATTGATAGTGTTATTAGTGTTCTTGTTTTGCTAAATTTGTGTATATTGTTATCAAGAAATGAGAAGATTGATAGTGTTATTAGTTTTCTGTTTGCTAAATTTTGTATATTGTTATCAAGAAATGAGAAGATGGATAGTGTTATTAGTGTTCTTGTTTTGCAAAATTTTGTATATTGTATCAAGAAATGAGAAGATGATAGTGTTATTAGTGTTCTTGTTTTGCTAAATTTGTATATTGTTATCAAGAAATGAGAAGATTGATAGTGTTATTAGTGTTCTTGTTTTGCTAAATTTTGTATATTGTTATCAAGAAATGAGAAGATTGATAGTGTTATTAGTGTTCTTGTTTTGCGAAATTTTGTATATTGTTATCAAGAAATGAGAAGATTGATAGTGTTATTAGTGTTCTTGTTTTGCTAAATTTTGTATATTGTTATCAAGAAATGAGAAGATTGTAGAGTAGTTATTTGTTCTTGTTTTGCTAAATTTTGTATATTGTTATCAAGAAATGAGAAGATTGATAGTGTTATTAGTGTTCTTGTATCAAGAAACGTTTGACGCTGACCCGTAGAAAATTCTCTCAAAAATGAAAGGCATTGCCATGGGGAATTTCCATGGCTTCT
>NW_026113363.1:0-27123 GCF_024323335.1 Lathyrus oleraceus | reverse complement strand
AAAATAACGTACAACTACTTTTATTAGTAACATGAAACCTATAGTAGCCTTCTCAAGGTGACTATGTTTACTATTCCAAACCAACCTTTGTAAATTATTTACTTATTTTAAACTTTTTAAAAAAAAAGTTAAATTATGTTTTAAATAATAAAACACAGAGAAAATGCAAAAAACATTAGGATTAAATTTATTGACTTAAATTGTAACGTAAGATATTTGAGTTTTTTTCAAAAAAAATTCTTAAATAAAATTATTGATATCATAATATTTGTTTAAAAAAATGACCATAAAAAAAGAAATAAAGAAAATGACAGTTTATATAAACTAAGATGGGTTAAAGTTATGAAAAACAAAACAAATTTGAAAATAACGTACAACTACTTTTATTAGTAACATGAAACCTATAGTAGCCTTCTCAAGGTGACTATGTTTACTATTCCAACAAACCTTTGTAAAATTATTTACTTATTTTAAACTTTTTAAAAAAAAAGTTAAATATATGTTTTAAAGACTAAAAACAGAGAAAATGCAAAAAACATTATGATTAAATTTTTAGACTTAAATTGTAAAATATTGATATTTGAGTTTTTCTAAATCTAAAATTCTAAAATATAATTATTGATATCATAATATGTGTTTTAAAAAAGATATCATAAAAAAGAAATAAAGAAAATGACAGTTTATATAAACTAAGATGGGTTAAAGTTATGAAAAACAAAACAAATTGTGAAAATAACGTACAACTACTTTTATCAGTAACATGAAACCTAAAGTAGCCTTCTCAAGGTGACTATGTTTACTATTCCAAATCAAACTTTGTAGAATTATTTACTTATTTTAAACTTTTAAAAAAAAAGTTAAATATATGTTTTTAAACACTAAAAACAGAGAAAATGCAAAATAAAATATAGTTAAATTTATTGACTTAAATTGTAACGTATTGATATTTGAGTTTTTCAAAATCTATAAATCTAAAAATATATTTATTGATATCATAATATGTTGTTTTAAAGAATGACCATAAAAATAGAAATAACGAAAATGACAGTTTATATAAACTAAGATGGGTTAAAGTTATGAAAAACAAAACAAATTATGAAAATAACGTACAACTACTTTTATTAGTAACATGAAACCTATAGTAGCCTTCTCAAGGTGACTATGTTTACTATTCCAAATCAACCTTTGTAGAATTATTTACTTATTTTAAACACTAAAAACAGAGAAAATGCAAAAAACATTATGATTAAATTTATTGACTTAAAATTACGTATTAATATTTGAGTTTTTTTAAATCTAAAATTCTTAATATAACTTATTGATATCATAATATGTTGTTTAAAAAAATGACCATAGAAAAAGAAATAAAGAAAATGACAGTTTATATAAACTAAGATGGGTTAAAGTTATTAGAAACAAAACAAATTGTGAAAATAACGTACAACTACTTTTATTAGTAACATGAAACTTATAGTAGCCTTCTCAAGTTGACTATGTTTACTATTCCAAATCAAGCTTGGTAGAATTATTTACTTATTTTAAACTTTTTAAAAAAGAAGTTAAATATACATGTTAAACACTAAAAACAGAGAAAATGCAAAAATAAAAAATATGATTAAATTTATTGGTTTAAATTGTAAGGTATTGATATTTGAGTTTTTCAAAATCTATAATTCTAATATATAATTTTTGATATCATAATATGTTGTTTTAAAAAAATGATCATAAAAAAAGAAATAAAGAAAATGACAGTTTATATAAACTAAGATGGGTTAAAGTTATGAAAAACAAAACAAATTGTGAAAATAACGTACAACTACTTTTATTAGTAACATGAAACCTAGAATAGCCTTCTCAAGGTGACTATGTTTACTATTCCAAATCAACCTTTGTAGGATTATTTACTTATTTAAACACTAAAAACAGAGAAATGCAAAAAAATTATATTAAATTTATTGACTTTAATTGTAACGTATAGATATTTGAGTTTTCAAAATCTATAATTCTAAAATATAATTGATTGATATCTTAATATTTTGTTTTAAAGAAATGACCATAAAAATAGAAATAAAGAAAATGACAGTTTATATAAACTAAGATGGGTTAAAGTTATGAAAAATAAAACAAATTATGAAAATAACGTACAACTACTTTATTAGTAACATGAAACCTATAGTAGCCTTCTCAAGGTGACTATGTTTACTATTCCAACAACCTTGTAAAATTATTTACTTATTTTAAACTTTTAAAAATAAAGTTAAATATATGTTTTAAATAATAAAAACAGAGAAAATGCAAAAAACATTAGGATTAAATTTATTGACTTAAATTGTAAAGTAAGATATTTGAGTTTTTTTAAATATAAAATTCTTAAATAAAATTTATTGATATCATAATATGTTGTTTTAAAAAATTGATCATAAAAAAAGAAATAAAGAAAATGACAGTTTATATAAACTAAGATGGGTTAAAGTTATGAAAAACAAAACAAATTGTGAAAATAACGTACAACTACTTTTATTAGTAACATGAAACCTATAATAGCCTTCTCAAGGTGACTATCTTTACTATTCCAAATCAACCTTTGTAGGATTATTTACTTATTTTAAACATTTAAAAAAAAAAGTTAAATATATGTTTCAAACACTAAAAACAGAGAATATGCAAAAAACATTATGATTAAATTTATTGACTTTAATTGTAACGTATAGATATTTGAGTTTTTCAAAATCTATAATTCTAAAATATAATTTATTGATATCTTAATATTTTGTTTTAAAGAAATGACCATAAAAATAGAAATAAAGAAAATGACAGTTTATATAAACTAAGATGGGTTAAAGTTATGAAAAACAAAACAAATTATGAAAATAACGTACAACTACTTTTATTAGTAACATGAAACCTATAGTAGCCATCTCAAGGTGACTATGTTTACTATTCCAAATCAACCTTTGTAGAATTATTTACTTATTTTAAACACTAAAAACAGAGAAAATGCAAAAAACATTATGATTAAATTTATTGACTTAAATATTTACGTATTAATATTTGAGTTTTTTAAATCTAAAATTCTAAATATAACTTATTGATATCATAATATGTTGTTTTAAAAAAATGACCATAGAAAAAGAAATAAAGAAAATGACAGTTTATATAAACTAAGATGGGTTAAAGTTATTAGAAACAAAACAAATTGTGAAAATAACGTACAACTACTTTTATTAGTAACATGAAACTATAGTAGCCTTCTCAAGTTGACTATGTTTACTATTCCAAATCAAGCTTGGTAGAATTATTTACTTATTTTAAACTTTTTTAAAAAGAAGTTAAATATACATGTTTTAAACACTAAAAACAGAGAAAATGCAAAAAATAAATATGATTAAATTTATTGGTTTAAATTGTAATGTATTGATATTTGAGTTTTTCAAAATCTATAATTCTAATATATAATTTTTGATATCATAATATGTTGTTTTAAAAAAATGATCATAAAAAAAGAAATAAAGAAAATGACAGTTTATATAAACTAAGATGGGTTAAAGTTATGAAAAACAAAACAAATTGTGAAAATAACGTACAACTACTTTTATTATGTTTACTATTCCAAATCAACCTTTGTAGGATTATTTACTTATTTTAAACATTTTAAAAAAAAAAGTTAAATATATGTTTCAAACACTAAAAACAGAGAAAATGCAAAAACATTATAATTAAATTTATTGACTTTAATTGTAACGTATAGATATTTGAGTTTTTCAAAATCTATAATTCTAAAATATAATTGATTGATATCTTAATATTTGTTTTAAAGAAATGACCATAAAAATAGAAATAAAGAAAATGACAGTTTATATAAACTAAGATGGGTTAAAGTTATGAAAAACAAAACAAATTATGAAAATAACGTACAACTACTTTTATTAGTAACATGAAACCTATAGTAGCCTTCTCAAGGTGACTATGTTTACTATTCCAAACAACCTTTGTAAAATTATTTACTTATTTTAAACTTTTTTAAAAAAAAAGTTAAATATATGTTTTAAACAATAAAAACAGAGAAAATGCAAAAAACATTAGGATTAAATTTATTGACTTAAATTGTAACGTAAGATATTTGAGTTTTTTTAAATAAAATTCTTAAATAAAATTTATTGATATCATAATATGTTTTTTAAAAAAATGACCATAAAAAAAGAAATAAAGAAAATGACAGTTTATATAAACTAAGATGGGTTAAAGTTATGAAAACAAAACAAATTGTGAAAATAACGTACAACTACTTTTATTAGTAACATGAAACCTATAGTAGCCTTCTCAAGGTGACTATGTTTACTATTCCAAACAACCTTTGTAAAATTATTTACTTATTTTAAACTTTTTAAAAAAAAAGTTAAATATATGTTTTAAACACTAAAAACAGAGAAAATGCAAAAAACATTATGATTAAATTTTTGACTTAAATTGTAAAATATTGATATTTGAGTTTTTCAAAATCTAAAATTCTAAAATATAATTTATTGATATCATAATATGTTGTTTTAAAAAAGATATCATAAAAAAAGAAATAAAGAAAATGACAGTTTATATAAACTAAGATGGGTTAAAGTTATGAAAAACAAAACAAATTGTGAAAATAACGTACAACTACTTTTATTAGTAACATGAAACCTAAGTAGCCTTCTCAAGGTGACTATGTTTACTATTCCAAATCAACTTTGTAGAATTATTTACTTATTTTAAACTTTAAAAAAAAGGTAATATATGTTTTAAACACTAAAAACAGAGAAAATGCAAAAAAAAATATAATTAAATTTATTGACTTAAATTGTAACGTATTGATATTTGAGTTTTTCAAAATCTATAATTCTAAAATATAATTTATTGATATCTTAATATGTTGTTTTAAAGAAATGACCATAAAAATAGAAATAAAGAAAATGACAGTTTATATAAACTAAGATGGGTTAAAGTTATGAAAAACAAAACAAATTATGAAAATAACGTACAACTACTTTTATTAGTAACATGAAACCTATAGTAGCCTTCTCAAGGTGACTATGTTTACTATTCCAAATCAACCTTTGTAGAATTACTTACTTATTTTAAACACTAAAAACAGAGAAAATGCAAAAAACATTATGATTAAATTTATTGACTTAAATATTTATGTATTAATATTTGAGTTTTTTTAAATCTAAAATTCTTAAATATAACTTATTGATATCATAATATGTTGTTTTAAAAAAATGACCATAGAATAAGAAATAAAGAAAATGACAGTTTATATAAACTAAGATGGGTTAAAGTTATTAGAAACAAAACAAATTGTGAAAATAACGTACAACTACTTTTATTAGTAACATGAAACTATAGTAGCCTTCTCAAGTTGACTATGTTTACTATTCCAAATCAAGCTTTGTAGAATTATTTACTTATTTTAAACTTTTTAAAAAGAAGTTAAATATATGTTTTAAACACTAAAAACAGAGAAAATGCAAAAATAAAATATGATTAAATTTATTGGTTTAAATTGTAAGGTATTGATATTTGAGTTTTTCAAAATCTATAATTCTAATATATAATTTTTTGATATCATAATATGTTGTTTTAAAAAAATGATCATAAAAAAAGAAATAAAGAAAATGACAGTTTATATAAACTAAGATGGGTTAAAGTTATGAAAACAAAACAAATTGTGAAAATAACGTACAACTACTTTTATTAGTAACATGAAACCTATAATAGCCTTCTCAAGGTGACTATGTTTACTATTCCAAATCAACCTTTGTAGGATTATTTACTTATTTTAAACATTTTAAAAAAAAGTTAAATATATGTTTCAAACACTAAAAACAGAGAAAATGCAAAAAACATTATAATTAAATTTATTGACTTTAATTGTAACGTATAGATATTTGAGTTTTTCAAAATCTATAATTCTAAAATATAATTGATTGATATCTTAATATTTTGTTTTAAAGAAATGACCATAAAAATAGAAATAAAGAAAATGACAGTTTATATAAACTAAGATGGGTTAAAGTTATGAAAAACAAAACAAATTATGAAAATAACGTACAACTACTTTTATTAGTAACATGAAACCTATAGTAGCCTTCTCAAGGTGACTATGTTTACTATTCCAACACAACCTTTGTAAAATTATTTACTTATTTTAAACTTTTAAAAAAAAGTTAAATATATGTTTTAAAACTAAAAACAGAGAAAATGCAAAAAACATTATGATTAAATTTATTGACTTAAATTGTAAAGTAGATATTTGAGTTTTTTAAATCTAAAATTCTTAAATAAATTTATTGATATCATAATATGTTGTTTTAAAAAATGATCATAAAAAAAGAAATAAAGAAAATGACAGTTTATATAAACTAAGATGGGTTAAAGTTATGAAAAACAAAACAAATTGTGAAAATAACGTACAACTACTTTTATTAGTAACATGAAACCTATAATAGCCTTCTCAAGGTGACTATGTTTACTATTCCAAATCAACCTTTGTAGAATTATTTACTTATTTTAAACATTTAAAAAAAAAAGTTAAATATATGTTTCAAACACTAAAAACAGAGAAAATGCAAAAAACATTATGATTAAATTTATTGACTTTAATTGTAACGTATTGATATTTGAGTTTTTCAAAATCTATAATTCTAAAATATAATTTATTGATATCTTAATATTTTGTTTTAAAGAAATGACCATAAAAATAGAAATAAAGAAAATGACAGTTTATATAAACTAAGATGGGTTAAAGTTATGAAAAACAAAACAAATTATGAAAATAACGTACAACTACTTTTATTAGTAACATGAAACCTATAGTAGCCTTCTCAAGGTGACTATGTTTACTATTCCAAATCAACCTTTGTAGAATTATTTACTTATTTTAAACACTAAAAACAGAGAAAATGCAAAAAAACATTATGATTAAATTTATTGACTTAAATATTTACGTATTAATATTTGAGTATTTTTAAATCTAAAATTCTTAAATATAACTTATTGATATCATAATATGTTGTTTTAAAAAAATGACCATAGAAAAAGAAATAAAGAAAATGACAGTTTATATAAACTAAGATGGGTTAAAGTTATTAGAAACAAAACAAATTGTGAAAATAACGTACAACTACTTTTATTAGTAACATGAAACTTATAGTAGCCTTCTCAAGTTGACTATGTTTACTATTCCAAATCAAGCTTGGTAGAATTATTTACTTATTTTAAACTTTTTTAAAAAAGAAGTTAAATATACATGTTTTAAACACTAAAAACAGAGAAAATGCAAAAATAAAATATGATTAAATTTATTGGTTTAAATTGTAAGGTATTGATATTTGAGTTTTTCAAAATCTATAATTCTAATATATAATTTTTTGATATCATAATATGTTGTTTTAAAAAAATGATCATAAAAAAAGAAATAAAGAAAATGACAGTTTATATAAACTAAGATGGGTTAAAGTTATGAAAAACAAAACAAATTGTGAAAATAACGTACAACTACTTTTATTAGTAACATGAAACCTATAATAGCCTTCTCAAGGTGACTATGTTTACTATTCCAAATCAACCTTTGTAGGATTATTTACTTATTTTAAACATTTTAAAAAAAAGTTAAATATATGTTTCAAACACTAAAAACAGAGAAAATGCAAAAAACATTATAATTAAATTTATTGACTTTAATTGTAACGTATAGATATTTGAGTTTTTCAAAATCTATAATTCTAAAATATAATTGATTGATATCTTAATATTTTGTTTTAAAGAAATGACCATAAAAATAGAAATAAAGAAAATGACAGTTTATATAAACTAAGATGGGTTAAAGTTATGAAAAATAAAACAAATTATGAAAATAACGTACAACTACTTTTATTAGTAACATGAAACCTATAGTAGCCTTCTCAAGGTGACTATGTTTACTATTCCAACACAACCTTTGTAAAATTATTTACTTATTTTAAACTTTTAAAAAATAAAGTTAAATATATGTTTTAAATAATAAAAACAGAGAAAATGCAAAAAACATTAGGATTAAATTTATTGACTTAAATTGTAAAGTAAGATATTTGAGTTTTTTTAAATATAAAATTCTTAAATAAAATTTATTGATATCATAATATGTTGTTTTAAAAAATTGATCATAAAAAAAGAAATAAAGAAAATGACAGTTTATATAAACTAAGATGGGTTAAAGTTATGAAAAACAAAACAAATTGTGAAAATAACGTACAACTACTTTTATTAGTAACATGAAACCTATAATAGCCTTCTCAAGGTGACTATGTTTACTATTCCAAATCAACCTTTGTAGGATTATTTACTTATTTTAAACATTTAAAAAAAAAAGTTAAATATATGTTTCAAACACTAAAAACAGAGAAAATGCAAAAAACATTATGATTAAATTTATTGACTTTAATTGTAACGTATTGATATTTGAGTTTTTCAAAATCTATAATTCTAAAATATAATTTATTGATATCTTAATATTTTGTTTTAAAGAAATGACCATAAAAATAGAAATAAAGAAAATGACAGTTTATATAAACTAAGATGGGTTAAAGTTATGAAAAACAAAACAAATTATGAAAATAACGTACAACTACTTTTATTAGTAACATGAAACCTATAGTAGCCTTCTCAAGGTGACTATGTTTACTATTCCAAATCAACCTTTGTAGAATTATTTACTTATTTTAAACACTAAAAACAGAGAAAATGCAAAAAACATTATGATTAAATTTATTGACTTAAATATTTACGTATTAATATTTGAGTTTTTTAAATCTAAAATTCTTAAATATAACTTATTGATATCATAATATGTTGTTTTAAAAAAATGACCATAGAAAAAGAAATAAAGAAAATGACAGTTTATATAAACTAAGATGGGTTAAAGTTATTAGAAACAAAACAAATTGTGAAAATAACGTACAACTACTTTTATTAGTAACATGAAACCTATAGTAGCCTTCTCAAGGTGACTATGTTTACTATTCCAAATCAAGCTTGGTAGAATTATTTACTTATTTTAAACTTTTTTAAAAAAGAAGTTAAATATACATGTTTTAAACACTAAAAACAGAGAAAATGCAAAAAAAATATGATTAAATTTATTGTTTAAATTGTAATGTATTGATATTTGAGTTTTTCAAAATCTATAATTCTAATATATAATTTTTTGATATCATAATATGTTGTTTTAAAAAATTGATCATAAAAAAAGAAATAAAGAAAATGACAGTTTATATAAACTAAGATGGGTTAAAGTTATGAAAAACAAAACAAATTGTGAAAATAACGTACAACTACTTTTATTATGTTTACTATTCCAAATCAACCTTTGTAGGATTATTTACTTATTTTAAACATTTTTAAAAAAAAGTTAAATATATGTTTCAAACACTAAAAACAGAGAAAATGCAAAAAACATTATAATTAAATTTATTGACTTTAATTGTAACGTATTGATATTTGAGTTTTTCAAAATCTATAATTCTAAAATATAATTGATTGATATCTTAATATTTTGTTTTAAAGAAATGACCATAAAAATAGAAATAAAGAAAATGACAGTTTATATAAACTAAGATGGGTTAAAGTTATGAAAAACAAAACAAATTATGAAAATAACGTACAACTACTTTTATTAGTAACATGAAACCTATAGTAGCCTTCTCAAGGTGACTATGTTTACTATTCCAAACCAACCTTTGTAAAATTATTTACTTATTTTAAACTTTTTAAAAAAAAAGTTAAATATATGTTTTAAATAATAAAAACAGAGAAAATGCAAAAAACATTAGGATTAAATTTATTGACTTAAATTGTAACGTAAGATATTTGAGTTTTTTTAAAAATAAATTCTTAAATAAAATTTATTGATATCATAATATGTTGTTTTAAAAAAATGACCATAAAAAAGAAATAAAGAAAATGACAGTTTATATAAACTAAGATGGGTTAAAGTTATGAAAAACAAAACAAATTGTGAAAATAACGTACAACTACTTTTATTAGTAACATGAAACCTATAGTAGCCTTCTCAAGGTGACTATGTTTACTATTCCAACACAACCTTTGTAAAATTATTTACTTATTTTAAACTTTTTAAAAAAAAAGTTAAATATATGTTTTAAAGACTAAAAACAGAGAAAATGCAAAAAACATTATGATTAAATTTTAGACTTAAATTGTAAAATATTGATATTTGAGTTTTTCTAAATCTAAAATTCTAAAATATAATTTATTGATATCATAATATGTTGTTTTAAAAAAGATATCATAAAAAAAGAAATAAAGAAAATGACAGTTTATATAAACTAAGATGGGTTAAAGTTATGAAAAACAAAACAAATTGTGAAAATAACGTACAACTACTTTTATCAGTAACATGAAACCTAAAGTAGCCTTCTCAAGGTGACTATGTTTACTATTCCAAATCAAACTTTGTAGAATTATTTACTTATTTTAAACGTTTAAAAAAAAAGTTAAATATATGTTTTAAACACTAAAAACAGAGAAAATGCAAAAATAAAATATAGTTAAATTTATTGACTTAAAATGTATCGTATTGATATTTGAGTTTTTCAAAATCTATAAATCTAAAATATAATTTATTGATATCTTAATATGTTGTTTTAAAGAATTGACCATAAAAATAGAAATAACGAAAATGACAGTTTATATAAACTAAGATGGGTTAAAGTTATGAAAAACAAAACAAATTATGAAAATAACGTACAACTACTTTTATTAGTAACATGAAACCTATAGTAGCCTTCTCAAGGTGACTATGTTTACTATTCCAAATCAACCTTTGTAGAATTACTTACTTATTTTAAACACTAAAAACAGAGAAAATGCAAAAAACATTATGATTAAATTTATTGACTTAAATATTTACGTATTAATATTTGAGTTTTTTTAAATCTAAAATTCTTAAATATAACTTATTGATATCATAATATGTTGTTTTAAAAAAATGACCATAGAAAAAGAAATAAAGAAAATGACAGTTTATATAAACTAAGATGGGTTAAAGTTATTAGAAACAAAACAAATTGTGAAAATAACGTACAACTACTTTTATTAGTAACATGAAACTTATAGTAGCCTTCTCAAGTTGACTATGTTTACTATTCCAAATCAAGCTTGGTAGAATTATTTACTTATTTTAAACTTTTTTAAAAAAGAAGTTAAATATACATGTTTTAAACACTAAAAACAGAGAAAATGCAAAAATAAAATATGATTAAATTTATTGGTTTAAATTGTAAGGTATTGATATTTGAGTTTTTCAAAATCTATAATTCTAATATATAATTTTTTGATATCATAATATGTTGTTTTAAAAAAATGATCATAAAAAAAGAAATAAAGAAAATGACAGTTTATATAAACTAAGATGGGTTAAAGTTATGAAAAACAAAACAAATTGTGAAAATAACGTACAACTACTTTTATTAGTAACATGAAACCTAGAATAGCCTTCTCAAGGTGACTATGTTTACTATTCCAAATCAACCTTTGTAGGATTATTTACTTATTTTAAACATTTTAAAAAAAAGTTAAATATATGTTTCAAACACTAAAAATAGAGAATATGCAAAAAACATTATAATTAAATTTATTGACTTTAATTGTAACGTATAGATATTTGAGTTTTTCAAAATCTATAATTCTAAAATATAATTGATTGATATCTTAATATTTTGTTTTAAAGAAATGACCATAAAAATAGAAATAAAGAAAATGACAGTTTATATAAACTAAGATGGGTTAAAGTTATGAAAAATAAAACAAATTATGAAAATAACGTACAACTACTTTTATTAGTAACATGAAACCTATAGTAGCCTTCTCAAGGTGACTATGTTTACTATTCCAACACAACCTTTGTAAAATTATTTACTTATTTTAAACTTTTAAAAAATAAAGTTAAATATATGTTTTAAATAATAAAAACAGAGAAAATGCAAAAAACATTAGGATTAAATTTATTGACTTAAATTGTAAAGTAAGATATTTGAGTTTTTTTAAATATAAAATTCTTAAATAAAATTTATTGATATCATAATATGTTGTTTTAAAAAATTGATCATAAAAAAAGAAATAAAGAAAATGACAGTTTATATAAACTAAGATGGGTTAAAGTTATGAAAAACAAAACAAATTGTGAAAATAACGTACAACTACTTTTATTAGTAACATGAAACCTATAATAGCCTTCTCAAGGTGACTATCTTTACTATTCCAAATCAACCTTTGTAGAATTATTTACTTATTTTAAACATTTAAAAAAAAAGTTAAATATATGTTTCAAACACTAAAAACAGAGAATATGCAAAAAACATTATGATTAAATTTATTGACTTTAATTGTAACGTATAGATATTTGAGTTTTTCAAAATCTATAATTCTAAAATATAATTTATTGATATCTTAATATTTTGTTTTAAAGAAATGACCATAAAAATAGAAATAAAGAAAATGACAGTTTATATAAACTAAGATGGGTTAAAGTTATGAAAAACAAAACAAATTATGAAAATAACGTACAACTACTTTTATTAGTAACATGAAACCTATAGTAGCCATCTCAAGGTGACTATGTTTACTATTCCAAATCAACCTTTGTAGAATTATTTACTTATTTTAAACACTAAAAACAGAGAAAATGCAAAAAAACATTATGATTAAATTTATTGACTTAAATATTTACGTATTAATATTTGAGTATTTTTAAATCTAAAATTCTTAAATATAACTTATTGATATCATAATATGTTGTTTTAAAAAAATGACCATAGAAAAATAAATAAAGAAAATGACAGTTTATATAAACTAAGATGGGTTAAAGTTATTAGAAACAAAACAAATTGTGAAAATAACGTACAACTACTTTTATTAGTAACATGAAATTTATAGTAGCCTTCTCAAGTTGACTATGTTTACTATTCCAAATCAAGCTTGGTAGAATTATTTACTTATTTTAAACTTTTTTAAAAAAGAAGTTAAATATACATGTTTTAAACACTAAAAACAGAGAAAATGCAAAAATAAAATATGATTAAATTTATTGGTTTAAATTGTAATGTATTGATATTTGAGTTTTTCAAAATCTATAATTCTAATATATAATTTTTTGATATCATAATATGTTGTTTTAAAAAAATGATCATAAAAAAAGAAATAAAGAAAATGACAGTTTATATAAACTAAGATGGGTTTAAGTTATGAAAAACAAAACAAATTGTGAAAATAACGTACAACTACTTTTATTATGTTTACTATTCCAAATCAACCTTTGTAGGATTATTTACTTATTTTAAACATTTTAAAAAAAAAAGTTAAATATATGTTTCAAACACTAAAAACAGAGAAAATGCAAAAAACATTATAATTAAATTTATTGACTTTAATTGTAACGTATAGATATTTGAGTTTTTCAAAATCTATAATTCTAAAATATAATTGATTGATATCTTAATATTTTGTTTTAAAGAAATGACCATAAAAATAGAAATAAAGAAAATGACAGTTTATATAAACTAAGATGGGTTAAAGTTATGAAAAATAAAACAAATTATGAAAATAACGTACAACTACTTTTATTAGTAACATGAAACCTATAGTAGCCTTCTCAAGGTGACTATGTTTACTATTCCAAACCAACCTTTGTAAAATTATTTACTTATTTTAAACTTTTTAAAAAAAAAAGTTAAATATATGTTTTAAATAATAAAAACAGACAAAATGCAAAAAACATTAGGATTAAATTTATTGACTTAAATTGTAACATAAGATATTTGAGTTTTTTTAAAAATAAAATTCTTAAATAAAATTTATTGATATCATAATATGTTGTTTTAAAAAAATGACCATAAAAAAAGAAATAAAGAAAATGACAGTTTATATAAGCTAAGATGGGTTAAAGTTATGAAAAACAAAACAAATTGTGAAAATAACGTACAACTACTTTTATTAGTAACATGAAACCTATAGTAGCCTTCTCAAGGTGACTATGTTTACTATTCCAACACAACCTTTGTAAAATTATTTACTTATTTTAAACTTTTTAAAAAAAAAGTTAAATATATGTTTTAAAGACTAAAAACAGAGAAAATGCAAAAAACATTATGATTAAATTTTTAGACTTAAATTGTAAATATTGATATTTGAGTTTTTCTAAATCTAAAATTCTAAAATATAATTTATTGATATCATAATATGTTGTTTTAAAAAAGATATCATAAAAAAAGAAATAAAGAAAATGACAGTTTATATAAACTAAGATGGGTTAAAGTTATGAAAAACAAAACAAATTGTGAAAATAACGTACAACTACTTTTATCAGTAACATGAAACCTAAAGTAGCCTTCTCAAGGTGACTATGTTTACTATTCCAAATCAAACTTTGTAGAATTATTTACTTATTTTAAACGTTTAAAAAAAAAGTTAAATATATGTTTTAAACACTAAAAACAGAGAAAATGCAAAAATAAAATATAGTTAAATTTATTGACTTAAAATGTATCGTATTGATATTTGAGTTTTTCAAAATCTATAAATCTAAAATATAATTTATTGATATCTTAATATGTTGTTTTAAAGAATTGACCATAAAAATAGAAATAACGAAAATGACAGTTTATATAAACTAAGATGGGTTAAAGTTATGAAAAACAAAACAAATTATGAAAATAACGTACAACTACTTTTATTAGTAACATGAAACCTATAGTAGCCTTCTCAAGGTGACTATGTTTACTATTCCAAATCAACCTTTGTAGAATTATTTACTTATTTTAAACACTAAAAACAGAGAAAATGCAAAAAAACATTATGATTAAATTTATTGACTTAAATATTTATGTATTAATATTTGAGTTTTTTTAAATCTAAAATTCTTAAATATAACTTATTGATATCATAATATGTTGTTTTAAAAAAATGACCATAGAATAAGAAATAAAGAAAATGACAGTTTATATAAACTAAGATGGGTTAAAGTTATTAGAAACAAAACAAATTGTGAAAATAACGTACAACTACTTTTATTAGTAACATGAAACTTATAGTAGCCTTCTCAAGTTGACTATGTTTACTATTCCAAATCAAGCTTGGTAGAATTATTTACTTATTTTAAACTTTTTTAAAAAAGAAGTTAAATATACATGTTTTAAACACTAAAAACAGAGAAAATGCAAAAATAAAATATGATTAAATTTATTGGTTTAAATTGTAAGTATTGATATTTGAGTTTTTCAAAATCTATAATTCTAATATATAATTTTTTGATATCATAATATGTTGTTTTAAAAAAATGATCATAAAAAAAGAAATAAAGAAAATGACAGTTTATATAAACTAAGATGGGTTAAAGTTATGAAAAACAAAACAAATTGTGAAAATAACGTACAACTACTTTTATTAGTAACATGAAACCTATAATAGCCTTCTCAAGGTGACTATGTTTACTATTCCAAATCAACCTTTGTAGGATTATTTACTTATTTTAAACATTTTAAAAAAAAGTTAAATATATGTTTCAAACACTAAAAACAGAGAAAATGCAAAAAACATTATAATTAAATTTATTGACTTTAATTGTAACGTATAGATATTTGAGTTTTTCAAAATCTATAATTCTAAAATATAATTGATTGATATCTTAATATTTTGTTTTAAAGAAATGACCATAAAAATAGAAATAAAGAAAATGACAGTTTATATAAACTAAGATGGGTTAAAGTTATGAAAAAAAAACAAATTATGAAAATAACGTACAACTACTTTTATTAGTAACATGAAACCTATAGTAGCCTTCTCAAGGTGACTATGTTTACTATTCCAAACAACCTTTGTAAAATTATTTACTTATTTTAAACTTTTAAAAAAAAAGTTAAATATATGTTTTAAATAATAAAAACAGAGAAAATGCAAAAACATTAGGATTAAATTTATTGACTTAAATTGTAAAGTAAGATATTTGAGTTTTTTTAAATATAAAATTCTTAAATAAAATTTATTGATATCATAATATGTTGTTTTAAAAAATTGATCATAAAAAAGAAATAAAGAAAATGACAGTTTATATAAACTAAGATGGGTTAAAGTTATGAAAAACAAAACAAATTGTGAAAATAACGTACAACTACTTTTATTAGTAACATGAAACCTATAATAGCCTTCTCAAGGTGACTATGTTTACTATTCCAAATCAACCTTTGTAGAATTATTTACTTATTTTAAACATTTAAAAAAAAAGTTAAATATATGTTTCAAACACTAAAAACAGAGAAAATGCAAAAAACATTATGATTAAATTTATTGACTTTAATTGTAACGTATTGATATTTGAGTTTTTCAAAATCTATAATTCTAAAATATAATTTATTGATATCTTAATATTTTGTTTTAAAGAAATGACCATAAAAATAGAAATAAAGAAAATGACAGTTTATATAAACTAAGATGGGTTAAAGTTATGAAAAACAAAACAAATTATGAAAATAACGTACAACTACTTTTATTAGTAACATGAAACCTATAGTAGCCTTCTCAAGGTGACTATGTTTACTATTCCAAATCAACCTTTGTAGAATTATTTACTTATTTTAAACACTAAAAACAGAGAAAATGCAAAAAAACATTATGATTAAATTTATTGACTTAAATATTTACGTATTAATATTTGAGTATTTTTAAATCTAAAATTCTTAAATATAACTTATTGATATCATAATATGTTGTTTTAAAAAAATGACCATAGAAAAATAAATAAAGAAAATGACAGTTTATATAAACTAAGATGGGTTAAAGTTATTAGAAACAAAACAAATTGTGAAAATAACGTACAACTACTTTTATTAGTAACATGAAACTTATAGTAGCCTTCTCAAGTTGACTATGTTTACTATTCCAAATCAAGCTTGGTAGAATTATTTACTTATTTTAAACTTTTTTAAAAAAGAAGTTAAATATACATGTTTTAAACACTAAAAACAGAGAAAATGCAAAAATAAAATATGATTAAATTTATTGGTTTAAATTGTAATGTATTGATATTTGAGTTTTTCAAAATCTATAATTCTAATATATAATTTTTTGATATCATAATATGTTGTTTTAAAAAAATGATCATAAAAAAAGAAATAAAGAAAATGACAGTTTATATAAACTAAGATGGGTTAAAGTTATGAAAAACAAAACAAATTGTGAAAATAACGTACAACTACTTTTATTATGTTTACTATTCCAAATCAACCTTTGTAGGATTATTTACTTATTTTAAACATTTTAAAAAAAAAGTTAAATATATGTTTCAAACACTAAAAACAGAGAAAATGCAAAAAACATTATAATTAAATTTATTGACTTTAATTGTAACGTATAGATATTTGAGTTTTTCAAAATCTATAATTCTAAAATATAATTGATTGATATCTTAATATTTTGTTTTAAAGAAATGACCATAAAAATAGAAATAAAGAAAATGACAGTTTATATAAACTAAGATGGGTTAAAGTTATGAAAAATAAAACAAATTATGAAAATAACGTACAACTACTTTTATTAGTAACATGAAACCTATAGTAGCCTTCTCAAGGTGACTATGTTTACTATTCCAACACAACCTTTGTAAAATTATTTACTTATTTTAAACTTTTAAAAAAAAAAGTTAAATATATGTTTTAAATAATAAAAACAGAGAAAATGCAAAAAACATTAGGATTAAATTTATTGACTTAAATTGTAACGTAAGATATTTGAGTTTTTTTAAATATAAAATTCTTAAATAAATTTATTGATATCATAATATGTTGTTTTAAAAAATGATCATAAAAAAGAAATAAAGAAAATGACAGTTTATATAAACTAAGATGGGTTAAAGTTATGAAAAACAAAACAAATTGTGAAAATAACGTACAACTACTTTTATTAGTAACATGAAACCTATAATAGCCTTCTCAAGGTGACTATGTTTACTATTCCAAATCAACCTTTGTAGAATTATTTACTTATTTTAAACATTTAAAAAAAAAAGTTAAATATATGTTTCAAACACTAAAAACAGAGAAAATGCAAAAAACATTATGATTAAATTTATTGACTTTAATTGTAACGTATAGATATTTGAGTTTTTCAAATCTATAATTCTAAATATAATTTATTGATATCTTAATATGTTGTTTTAAAGAAATGACCATAAAAATAGAAATAAAGAAAATGACAGTTTATATAAACTAAGATGGGTTAAAGTTATGAAAAACAAAACAAATTATGAAAATAACGTACAACTACTTTTATTAGTAACATGAAACCTATAGTAGCCTTCTCAAGGTGACTATGTTTACTATTCCAAATCAACCTTTGTAGAATTATTTACTTATTTTAAACACTAAAACAGAGAAATGCAAAAAAACATTATGATTAAATTTATTGACTTAAATATTTACGTATTAATATTTGAGTTTTTTAAATCTAAAATTCTTAAATATAACTTATTGATATCATAATATGTTGTTTTAAAAAAATGACCATAAAAAATAAATAAAGAAAATGACAGTTTATATAAACTAAGATGGGTTAAAGTTATTAAAAACAAAACAAATTGTGAAAATAACGTACAACTACTTTTATTAGTAACATGAAACTTATAGTAGCCTTCTCAAGTTGACTATGTTTACTATTCCAAATCAAGCTTGGTAGAATTATTTACTTATTTTAAACTTTTTTAAAAAAGAAGTTAAATATACATGTTTTAAACACTAAAAACAGAGAAAATGAAAAAATAAAATATGATTAAATTTATTGGTTTAAATTGTAATGTATTGATATTTGAGTTTTTCAAAATCTATAATTCTAATATATAATTTTTTGATATCATAATATGTTGTTTTAATAAATGATCATAAAAAAAGAAATAAAGAAAATGACAGTTTATATAAACTAAGATGGGTTAAAGTTATGAAAAACAAAACAAATTGTGAAAATAACGTACAACTACTTTTATTATGTTTACTATTCCAATCACCTTTGTAGGATTATTTACTTATTTTAAACATTTTAAAAAAAAAAGTTAAATATATGTTTCAAACACTAAAAACAGAGAAAATGCAAAAAACATTATGATTAAATTTATTGACTTTAATTGTAACGTATAGATATTTGAGTTTTTCAAAATCTATAATTCTAAAATATAATTGATTGATATCTTAATATTTTGTTTTAAAGAAATGACCATAAAAATAGAAATAAAGAAAATGACAGTTTATATAAACTAAGATGGGTTAAAGTTATGAAAAACAAAACAAATTATGAAAATAACGTACAACTACTTTTATTAGTAACATGAAACCTATAGTAGCCTTCTCAAGGTGACTATGTTTACTATTCCAAACAACCTTTGTAAATTATTTACTTATTTTAAACTTTTTAAAAAAAAGTTAAATATATGTTTTAAAATAAAAACAGAGAAATGCAAAAAACATTAGGATTAAATTTATTGACTTAAATTGTAAAGTAAGATATTTGAGTTTTTTTAAATATAAAATTCTTAAAAAAATTTATTGATATCATAATATGTTGTTTTAAAAAATTGATCATAAAAAAAGAAATAAAGAAAATGACAGTTTATATAAACTAAGATGGGTTAAAGTTATGAAAACAAAACAAATTGTGAAAATAACGTACAACTACTTTTATTAGTAACATGAAACCTATAATAGCCTTCTCAAGGTGACTATGTTTACTATTCCAAATCAACCTTTGTAGAATTATTTACTTATTTTAAACATTTAAAAAAAAAAGTTAAATATATGTTTCAAACACTAAAAACAGAGAAAATGCAAAAAACATTATAATTAAATTTATTGACTTTAATTGTAAGTATTGATATTTGAGTTTTTCAAAATCTATATTCTAAAATATAATTGATTGATATCTTAATATTTGTTTTAAAGAAATGACCATAAAAAAGAAATAAAGAAAATGACAGTTTATATAAACTAAGATGGGTTAAAGTTATGAAAAACAAACAAATTATGAAAATAACGTACAACTACTTTTATTAGTAACATGAAACCTATAGTAGCCTTCTCAAGGTGACTATGTTTACTATTCCAAACCAACCTTTGTAAAATTATTTACTTATTTTAAACTTTTAAAAAAAAAGTTAAATATATGTTTTAAAATAAAAACAGAGAAAATGCAAAAAACATTATGATTAAATTTATTGACTTAAATTGTAACGTAGATATTTGAGTTTTTTAAATATAAAATTCTTAAATAAAATTTATTGATATCATAATATGTTGTTTTAAAAAATGACCATAAAAAAAGAAATAAAGAAAATGACAGTTTATATAAACTAAGATGGGTTAAAGTTATGAAAAACAAAACAAATTGTGAAAATAACGTACAACTACTTTTATTAGTAACATGAAACCTATAGTAGCCTTCTCAAGGTGACTATGTTTACTATTCCAAACAACCTTTGTAAAATTATTTACTTATTTTAAACTTTTAAAAAAAAAGTTAAATATATGTTTTAAAGACTAAAAACAGAGAAAATGCAAAAAACATTATGATTAAATTTTTGACTTAAATTGTAAAATATTGATATTTGAGTTTTTCTAAATCTAAAATTCTAAAATATAATTTATTGATATCATAATATGTTGTTTTAAAAAAGATATCATAAAAAAGAAATAAAGAAAATGACAGTTTATATAAACTAAGATGGGTTAAAGTTATGAAAACAAAACAAATTGTGAAAATAACGTACAACTACTTTTATCAGTAACATGAAACCTAAAGTAGCCTTCTCAAGGTGACTATGTTTACTATTCCAAATCAAACTTTGTAGAATTATTTACTTATTTTAAACTTTTAAAAAAAAGTAAATATATGTTTTAAACACTAAAAACAGAGAAAATGCAAAAAAATATAGTTAAATTTATTGACTTAAAATGTATCGTATTGATATTTGAGTTTTTCAAAATCTATAAATCTAAAATATAATTTATTGATATCTTAATATGTTGTTTTAAAGAATGACCATAAAAATAGAAATAAAGAAAATGACAGTTTATATAAACTAAGATGGGTTAAAGTTATGAAAAACAAAACAAATTATGAAAATAACGTACAACTACTTTTATTAGTAACATGAAACCTATAGTAGCCTTCTCAAGGTGACTATGTTTACTATTCCAAATCAACCTTTGTAGAATTACTTACTTATTTTAAACACTAAAAACAGAGAAAATGCAAAAAACATTATGATTAAATTTATTGACTTAAATATTTATGTATTAATATTTGAGTTTTTTTAAATCTAAAATTCTTAAATATAACTTATTGATATCATAATATGTTGTTTTAAAAAAATGACCATAGAAAAAAGAAATAAAGAAAATGACAGTTTATATAAACTAAGATGGGTTAAAGTTATTAGAAACAAAACAAATTGTGAAAATAACGTACAACTACTTTTATTAGTAACATGAAACTTATAGTAGCCTTCTCAAGGTGACTATGTTTACTATTCCAAATCAAGCTTGGTAGAATTATTTACTTATTTTAAACTTTTTTAAAAAAGTTAAATATACATGTTTTAAACACTAAAAACAGAGAAAATGCAAAAAAAAATATGATTAAATTTATTGATTTAAATTGTAAGTATTGATATTTGAGTTTTTCAAAATCTATAATTCTAATATATAATTTTTTGATATCATAATATGTTGTTTTAAAAAATGATCATAAAAAAAGAAATAAAGAAAATGACAGTTTATATAAACTAAGATGGGTTAAAGTTATGAAAAACAAAACAAATTGTGAAAATAACGTACAACTACTTTTATTAGTAACATGAAACCTATAATAGCCTTCTCAAGGTGACTATGTTTACTATTCCAAATCAACCTTTGTAGAATTATTTACTTATTTTAAACATTTTAAAAAAAAGTTAAATATATGTTTCAAACACTAAAAATAGAGAATATGCAAAAAACATTATAATTAATTTATTGACTTTAATTGTAACGTAGATATTTGAGTTTTTCAAAATCTATAATTCTAAAATATAATTGATTGATATCTTAATATTTTGTTTTAAAGAAATGACCATAAAATAGAAATAAAGAAAATGACAGTTTATATAAACTAAGATGGGTTAAAGTTATGAAAAACAAAACAAATTATGAAAATAACGTACAACTACTTTTATTAGTAACATGAAACCTATAGTAGCCTTCTCAAGGTGACTATGTTTACTATTCCAAACAACCTTTGTAAATTATTTACTTATTTTAAACTTTTAAAAAAAAAGTTAAATATATGTTTTAAATAATAAAACAGAGAAAATGCAAAAAACATTAGGATTAAATTTATTGACTTAAATTGTAAGTAAGATATTTGAGTTTTTTTAAATCTAAAATTCTTAAATAAATTTATTGATATCATAATATGTTGTTTTAAAAAAATGATCATAAAAAAAGAAATAAAGAAAATGACAGTTTATATAAACTAAGATGGGTTAAAGTTATGAAAAACAAAACAAATTGTGAAAATAACGTACAACTACTTTTATTAGTAACATGAAACCTATAGTAGCCTTCTCAAGGTGACTATGTTTACTATTCCAAATCAACCTTTGTAGAATTATTTACTTATTTTAAACACTAAAACAGAGAAAATGCAAAAAAACATTATGATTAAATTTATTGACTTAAATGTAACGTATTAATATTTGAGTTTTTTTAAATCTAAAATTCTAAAATATAATTTATTGATATCATAATATGTTGTTTTAAAAAAATGACCATAAAAAAGAAATAAAGAAAATGACAGTTTATATAAACTAAGATGGGTTAAAGTTATAGAAACAAAACAAATTGTGAAAATAACGTACAACTACTTTTATTAGTAACATGAAACCTATAGTAGCCTTCTCAAGGTGACTATGTTTACTATTCCAAATCAACCTTTGTAGAATTATTTACTTATTTTAAACTTTTTTAAAAAAAAGTTAAATATATGTTTTAACACTAAAAACAGAGAAAATGCAAAATAAAATATGATTAAATTTATTGTTTAAATGTAACGTATTGATATTTGAGTTTTTCAAAATCTATAATTCTAAAATATAATTTATTGATATCATAATATGTTGTTTTAAAAAAATGACCATAAAAAAAGAAATAAAGAAAATGACAGTTTATATAAACTAAGATGGGTTAAAGTTATGAAAAACAAACAAATTGTGAAAATAACGTACAACTACTTTTATTAGTAACATGAAACCTATAGTAGCCTTCTCAAGGTGACTATGTTTACTATTCCAATCAACCTTTGTAGAATTATTTACTTATTTTAAACATTTTTAAAAAAAAGTTAAATATATGTTTCAAACACTAAAAACAGAGAAATGCAAAACATTATGATTAAATTTATTGACTTAATTGTAACGTATAGATATTTGAGTTTTTCAAAATCTAAATTCTAAAATATAATTATTGATATCATAATATGTTGTTTTAAAAAATGACCATAAAAAAGAAATAAAGAAAATGACAGTTTATATAAACTAAGATGGGTTAAAGTTATGAAAACAAAACAAATTGTGAAAATAACGTACAACTACTTTTATTAGTAACATGAAACCTATAGTAGCCTTCTCAAGGTGACTATGTTTACTATTCCAACACAACTTTGTAGAATTATTTACTTATTTTAAACTTTTAAAAAAAAGTTAAATATATGTTTTAAACACTAAAAACAGAGAAAATGCAAAAAACATTATGATTAAATTTATTGACTTAAATTGTAACGTATTGATATTTGAGTTTTTCAAATCTAAAATTCTAAATATAATTTATTGATATCATAATATGTTGTTTTAAAAAATTGATCATAAAAAAGAAATAAAGAAAATGACAGTTTATATAAACTAAGATGGGTTAAAGTTATGAAAACACAAAACAATTGTGAAAATAACGTACAACTACTTTTATTAGTAACTATTCCAAATCAACTTTGTAGAATTATTTACTTATTTTAAACTTTTAAAAAAAAGTTAAATATATGTTTCAACACTAAAACAGAGAAAATGCAAAAAACATTATAATTAATTTATTGACTTAATTGTAACGTATTGATATTTGAGTTTTTCAAATCTATAATTCTAAAATATAATTGATTGATATCTTAATATTGTGTTTTAAAGAAATGACCATAAAAATAGAAATAAAGAAAATGACAGTTTATATAAACTAAGATGGGTTAAAGTTATGAAAACAAAACAAATTGTGAAAATAACGTACAACTACTTTTATTAGTAACATGAAACCTATAGTAGCCTTCTCAAGGTGACTATGTTTACTATTCCAAACCAACCTTTGTAAAATTATTTACTTATTTTAAACAAAATAAAAACAGAGAAAATGCAAAAAACATTATGATTAAATTTATTGACTTAAATTGTAACGTAAGATATTTGAGTTTTTTAAAAATAAAATTCTTAAAATAAAATTATTGATATCATAATATGTTGTTTTAAAAAATGACCATAAAAAAGAAATAAAGAAAATGACAGTTTATATAAACTAAGATGGGTTAAAGTTATGAAAAACAAAACAAATTGTGAAAATAACGTACAACTACTTTTATTAGTAACATGAAACCTATAGTAGCCTTCTCAAGGTGACTATGTTTACTATTCCAAATCAACCTTTGTAAAATTATTTACTTATTTTAAACTTTTTTAAAAAAAAAGTTAAATATATGTTTTAAAGACTAAAAACAGAGAAAATGCAAAAAACTTATGATTAAATTTATTGACTTAAATTGTAAATATTGATATTTGAGTTTTTCTAAATCTAAAATTCTAAAATATAATTTATTGATATCATAATATGTTGTTTTAAAAAATATCATAAAAAAAGAAATAAAGAAAATGACAGTTTATATAAACTAAGATGGGTTAAAGTTATGAAAAACAAAACAAATTGTGAAAATAACGTACAACTACTTTTATTAGTAACATGAAACCTAAAGTAGCCTTCTCAAGGTGACTATGTTTACTATTCCAAATCAACCTTTGTAGAATTATTTACTTATTTTAAACTTTTAAAAAAAAGTTAAATATATGTTTTAAACACTAAAAACAGAGAAAATGCAAAAAAAATATAGTAAATTTATTGACTTAAATTGTAACGTATTGATATTTGAGTTTTTCAAAATCTATAATTCTAAAATATAATTTATTGATATCTTAATATGTTGTTTTAAAGAATGACCATAAAAATAGAAATAAAGAAAATGACAGTTTATATAAACTAAGATGGGTTAAAGTTATGAAAAACAAACAAATTATGAAAATAACGTACAACTACTTTTATTAGTAACATGAAACCTATAGTAGCCTTCTCAAGGTGACTATGTTTACTATTCCAAATCAACCTTTGTAGATTATTTTACTTATTTTAAACTTTTGGTTAAAAAAAGAAGGGAAAGAATGGGTTTTCAGAAGACAAAAAACTGAAAAAGACTAAAAACAGAGAAAATGCAAAAAACATTATGATTAAATTTATTGACTTAAATATTTATGTATTAATATTTGAGTTTTTTAAATCTAAAATTCTTAAATATAACTTATTGATATCATAATATGTTGTTTTAAAAAAATGACCAGAAAAAGAAATAAAGAAAATGACAGTTTATATAAACTAAGATGGGTTAAAGTTATTAGAAACAAAACAAATTGTGAAAATAACGTACAACTACTTTTATTAGTAACATGAAACTTAGTAGCCTTCTCAAGGTGACTATGTTTACTATTCCAAATCAAGCTTGGTAGAATTATTTACTTATTTTAAACTTTTTTAAAAAAGAAGTTAAATATATATGTTTTAAACACTAAAAACAGAGAAAATGCAAAAATAAAATATATTAAATTTATTGATTTAAATGTAATGTATTGATATTTGAGTTTTTCAAATCTATAATTCTAAATATAATTTTTGATATCATAATATGTTGTTTTAAAAAATGATCCATAAAAAAGAAATAAAGAAATGACAGTTTATATAAACTAAGATGGGTTAAAGTTATGAAAAACAAAACAAATTGTGAAAATAACGTACAACTACTTTTATTAGTAACATGAAACCTATATAGCCTTCTCAAGGTGACTATGTTTACTATTCCAAATCAACCTTTGTAGAATTATTTACTTATTTTAAACTTTTAAAAAAAAGTTAAATATATGTTTTTCAAACACTAAAAACAGAGAAAATGCAAAAACATTATAATTAAATTTATTGACTTTAATTGTAACGTATAGATATTTGAGTTTTTCAAAATCTAAAATTCTAAAATATAATTGATTGATATCTTAATATTTTGTTTTAAAGAAATGACCATAAAAAAGAAATAAGAAAATGACAGTTTATATAAACTAAGATGGGTTAAAGTTATGAAAACAAAACAAATTGTGAAAATAACGTACAACTACTTTTATTAGTAACATGAAACCTATAGTAGCCTTCTCAAGGTGACTATGTTTACTATTCCAAATCACCTTTGTAAAATTATTTACTTATTTTAAACTTTTAAAAAAAAGTTAAATATATGTTTTAAAAAAAAACAGAGAAAATGCAAAAAATTATGATTAAATTTTTGACTTAAATTGTAACGTATTGATATTTGAGTTTTTTTAAATCTAAAATTCTAAAATAAATTTATTGATATCTAATATGTGTTTTAAAAATTGATCATAAAAAAAGAAATAAAGAAAATGACAGTTTATATAAACTAAGATGGGTTAAAGTTATGAAAACAAAACAAATTGTGAAAATAACGTACAACTACTTTTATTAGTAACATGAAACCTATAATAGCCTTCTCAAGGTGACTATGTTTACTATTCCAATCACCTTTGTAGATTATTTACTTATTTTAAACATTTAAAAAAAAAGTTAAATATATGTTCAAACCTAAAAACAGAGAAAATGCAAAAAAACATTATATTAAATTTATTGACTTTAATTGTAACGTATTGATATTTGAGTTTTT